>NW_026040080.1:0-5000 GCF_023375975.1 Astyanax mexicanus | reverse complement strand
TGTGTATGTGTATAGTGTGTATAGTGTGTGTGTATGTGTATAGTGTGTGTGTGTGTGTGTGTGTATGTGTATAGTGTGTGTGTGTGTGTGTGTGTATAGTGTGTGTGTGTGTGTGTATGTGTATAGTGTGTGTGTGTGTGTGTGTGTGTGTGTGTATAGTGTGTGTGTGTGTGTGTGTGTATGTGTATAGTGTGTGTGTAGTGTGTGTGTGTGTGTGTGTGTATAGTGTGTGTGTGTGTGTGTGTGTGTGTATAGTGTGTGTGTGTGTGTGTGTGTGTATAGTGTGTGTGTGTGTGTGTGTGTATGTGTATAGTGTGTATAGTGTGTGTGTATGTGTATAGTGTGTATGTGTATAGTGTGTATAGTGTGTGTGTGTGTGTGTGTGTATAGTGTGTGTGTGTGTGTGTGTGTGTATAGTGTGTGTGTGTGTGTGTGTATAGTGTGTGTGTGTGTGTGTGTGTGTATAGTGTGTGTGTGTGTGTGTGTGTGTATGTGTATAGTGTGTATAGTGTGTGTGTATGTGTATAGTGTGTATGTGTATAGTGTGTATAGTGTGTGTGTGTGTGTGTGTGTATGTGTATAGTGTGTATAGTGTGTGTGTATGTGTATAGTGTGTATGTGTATAGTGTGTATAGTGTGTGTGTGTGTGTGTGTGTGTATAGTGTGTGTGTGTGTGTGTGTGTATAGTGTGTATAGTGTGTATGTGTATAGTGTGTATAGTGTGTGTGTGTGTGTGTGTATAGTGTGTGTGTGTGTGTGTGTATAGTGTGTGTGTGTGTGTGTGTGTATAGTGTGTGTGTGTGTGTGTGTGTGTATAGTGTGTGTGTGTGTGTGTGTGTATGTGTATAGTGTGTATAGTGTGTGTGTATGTGTATAGTGTGTATGTGTATAGTGTGTATAGTGTGTGTGTGTGTGTATAGTGTGTATGTGTATAGTGTGTATAGTGTGTGTGTGTGTGTGTGTGTATAGTGTGTGTGTGTGTGTGTGTGTGTATAGTGTGTATAGTGTGTATGTGTATAGTGTGTATAGTGTGTGTGTATGTGTATAGTGTGTGTGTGTGTGTGTGTATGTGTATAGTGTGTGTGTGTGTATGTGTATAGTGTGTATAGTGTGTGTGTATGTGTATAGTGTGTGTGTGTGTGTGTGTGTATGTGTATAGTGTGTGTGTGTGTGTGTGTGTATAGTGTGTGTGTGTGTGTGTGTGTATGTGTATAGTGTGTATAGTGTGTGTGTATGTGTATAGTGTGTGTGTGTGTGTGTGTGTATGTGTATAGTGTGTGTGTGTGTGTGTGTATAGTGTGTGTGTGTGTGTGTGTGTGTATGTGTATAGTGTGTGTGTGTGTGTGTGTGTGTGTATAGTGTGTGTGTGTGTGTGTGTGTATGTGTATAGTGTGTGTGTGTGTGTGTGTGTATGTGTATAGTGTGTGTGTGTGTGTGAGTGTGTATAGTGTGTGTGTGTGTATAGTGTGTGTGTGTGTGTGTGTGTGTGTGTGTGTGTGTGTGTGTGTGAGTGTGTGTGTCCATCAGTAAGATGTAATTGAGTAATCAGTGAGGATTTGTTCTGGCTCTGCACACCTGCAGAATTCCACTGCTTACAGAGCCAGGTGGGCATCTTAAGAGTGAGTGTGTGAGTGTGTGTGTAGTGTGTGTGTGTGTAGTGTTTGTGAGTGTGTGTGAGTGAGTGTGAATGAGTTTGTTTAAGGTGGAGGGATGAATGTTAAACCTTAATAGTTTACTAAACTTTCTGGAAAATGGAAATAAAAGGATGTTGTTTTACCCATTTCACTGTGCTGTGTTACCTCTGTTAGGGTCACTGTGCTGTGTTACCTTTGCAGGGTTTCCTGTGTGGTGTTGCATCTACTTTACTTTGTATAAAATCAAATACAAAGTAAAGTCTCGAGTGGTCTTGTGGTTGAACATTGGTATTACAAACGTAAGGGCACGGCTGTATAAAAAATATCCTCTTTTTTGAGCTGAGGTTTTTCAAGTGTGTGGCATCAGTGGTTTTGGCAGTGTTACAGTACCTCTGTAGGGTTAGCTGTGTTGGGGTCCCTGTGCAGTGTTACAGTACCTCTGTAGGGTTACCTGTGTTGGGGGAACCTGTGCAGTGTTACAGTACCTCTGTAGGGTTACCTGTGTTGGGGGAACCTGTGCAGTGTTACAGTACCTCTGTAGGGTTACCTGTGTTGGGTTCCCTGTGCAGTGTTACAGTACCTCTGTAGGGTTACCTGTGTTGGGGGAACCTGTCCAGTGTTACAGTACCTCTGTAGGGTTACCTGTGTTGGGGGAACCTGTGCAGTGTTACAGTACCTCTGTAGGGTTACCTGTGTTGGGTTCCCTGTGCAGTGTTACAGTACCTCTGTAGGGTTACCTGTGTTGGGGGAACCTGTCCAGTGTTACAGTACCTCTGTAGGGTTACCTGTGTTGGGGGAACCTGTGCAGTGTTACAGTACCTCTGTAGGGTTCCTTGTTTGGGGGAACCTGTGCAGTGTTACAGTACCTCTGTAGGGTTAGCTGTGTTGGGGTCCCTGTGCAGTGTTACAGTACCTCTGTAGGGTTACCTGTGTTGGGGGAACCTGTGCAGTGTTACAGTACCTCTGTAGGGTTACCTGTGTTGGGGGAACCTGTGCAGTGTTACAGTACCTCTGTAGGGTTACCTGTGTTGGGTTCCCTGTGCAGTGTTACAGTACCTCTGTAGGGTTACCTGTGTTGGGGGAACCTGTCCAGTGTTACAGTACCTCTGTAGGGTTCCTTGTTTGGGGGAACCTGTGCAGTGTTACAGTACCTCTGTAGGGTTAGCTGTGTTGGGGTCCCTGTGCAGTGTTACAGTACCTCTGTAGGGTTACCTGTGTTGGGGGAACCTGTGCAGTGTTACAGTACCTCTGTAGGGTTACCTGTGTTGGGGGAACCTGTGCAGTGTTACAGTACCTCTGTAGGGTTACCTGTGTTGGGTTCCCTGTGCAGTGTTACAGTACCTCTGTAGGGTTACCTGTGTTGGGGGAACCTGTGCAGTGTTACAGTACCTCTGTAGGGTTCCTTGTTTGGGGGAACCTGTGCAGTGTTACAGTACCTCTGTAGGGTTAGCTGTGTTGGGGTCCCTGTGCAGTGTTACAGTACCTCTGTAGGGTTACCTGTGTTGGGGGAACCTGTGCAGTGTTACAGTACCTCTGTAGGGTTACCTGTGTTGGGGGAACCTGTGCAGTGTTACAGTACCTCTGTAGGGTTACCTGTGTTGGGTTCCCTGTGCAGTGTTACAGTACCTCTGTAGGGTTACCTGTGTTGGGGGAACCTGTCCAGTGTTACAGTACCTCTGTAGGGTTACCTGTGTTGGGGGAACCTGTGCAGTGTTACAGTACCTCTGTAGGGTTACCTGTGTTGGGTTCCCTGTGCAGTGTTACAGTACCTCTGTAGGGTTACCTGTGTTGGGGGAACCTGTCCAGTGTTACAGTACCTCTGTAGGGTTACCTGTGTTGGGGGAACCTGTGCAGTGTTACAGTACCTCTGTAGGGTTCCTTGTTTGGGGGAACCTGTGCAGTGTTACAGTACCTCTGTAGGGTTAGCTGTGTTGGGGTCCCTGTGCAGTGTTACAGTACCTCTGTAGGGTTACCTGTGTTGGGGGAACCTGTGCAGTGTTACAGTACCGCTGTAGGGTTACCTGTGTTGGGGGAACCTGTGCAGTGTTACAGTACCTCTGTAGGGATACCTGTGTTGGGGGAACCTGTGCAGTGTTACAGTACCTCTGTAGGGTCACCTGTGTTGGGGGTCCTTGTGCAGTGTTACAGTTCTTCTGTAGGGTTACCTGTGTTGGGGGAACCTGTGCAGTGTTACAGTACCTCTGTAGGGTTAGCTGTGTTGGGGGTCACTGTGCAGTGTTACAGTACCTCTGTAGGGTTCCTTGTTTGGGGGAACCTGTGCAGTGCTACAGTACATCTGTAGGGTTACCTGTGTTGGAGGAACCTGTGCAGTGTTACAGTACCTCTGTAGGGTTCCTTGTTTGGGGGAACCTGTGCAGTGTTACAGTACCTCTGTAGGGTTACCTGTGTTGAGGGAACCTGTGCAGTGTTACAGTACCTCTGTAGGGTTCCTTGTTTGGGGGAACCTGTGCAGTGTTACAGTACCTCTGTAGGGTTACCTGTGTTGGGGGAACCTGTGCAGTGTTACAGTACCTCTGTAGGGTTACCTGTGTTGGGGGAACCTGTGCAGTGTTACAGTACCTCTGTAGGGTTCCTGTGTTGGGGTAACCTGTGCAGTGTTACAGTACCTCTGTAGGGTTACCTGTGTTGGGGGAACCTGTGCAATGTTATAGTACCTCTGTAGGGTTACCTGTGTTGGGGTCCCTGTGCAGTGTTACAGTACCTCTGTAGGGT
The DNA here is from genome assembly GCF_023375975.1 of Astyanax mexicanus. Lineage (NCBI taxonomy): Eukaryota > Metazoa > Chordata > Actinopteri > Characiformes > Acestrorhamphidae > Astyanax > Astyanax mexicanus. Next base: position 633 of record NW_026040080.1, on the reverse strand, counting down.
TACCTGTGTTGGGGGAACCTGTGCAGTGTTACAGTACCTCTGTAGGGTCACCTGTGTTGGGGGTCCCTGTGCAGTGTTACAGTTCTTCTGTAGGGTTACCTGTGTTGGGGGAACCTGTGCAGTGTTACAGTACCTCTGTAGGGTTACCTGTGTTGGGGGAACCTGTGCAGTGTTACAGTACATCTGTAGGGTTACCTGTGTTGGGGGAACCTGTGCAGTGTTACAGTACATCTGTAGGGTTACCTGTGTTGGGGGAACCTGTGCAGTGTTACAGTACATCTGTAGGGTTACCTGTGTTGGGGGAACCTGTGCAGTGTTACAGTACATCTGTAGGGTTACCTGTGTTGGGGTCCCTGTGCAGTGTTACAGTACCTCTGTAGGGTTACCTGTGTTGGGGGAACCTGTGCAGTGTTACAGTACATCTGTAGGGTTACCTGTGTTGGGGGAACCTGTGCAGTGTTGACAGTACCTCTGTAGGGTTACCTGTGTTGGGGGAACCTGTGCAGTGTTACAGTACATCTGTAGGGTTACCTGTGTTGGGGTCCCTGTGCAGTGTTACAGTACCTCTGTAGGGTTACCTGTGTTGGGGGAACCTGTGCAGTGTTACAGTACATCTGTAGGGTTACCTGTGTT
>NW_026040079.1:0-87523 GCF_023375975.1 Astyanax mexicanus | reverse complement strand
CAATGCCTTTTTCAGTAAGAAGAGTTCAATTTATGTCACCACACACACACTTATAACAGAACTCTTGCAACTTATAACAGTGCATGCAATGGTGCAGTTGAACCACACGGTGGCATCCAAGCTCCATCAGTGTTACATGCAGCAGTTCCCTCAGTACTCACGCACACACACATAATATATATATAGATGCCTTTCTCTATTATTTCACCAATAATGTGCTCATAAATCTTGTGCTTGTGTGTTTCTATGTATTTAGCCATTGCAGTAAGCTCTAGTAATTGCTGGCTATTAAAAAGGCGCGAAATATTGATAAAATGTACGTTATGTTAAATGTATACATTGTTTTGAGTACACTTAGTACTACTTTTTCATACAACATTCATATATATATATATATGAATGTTGTATGAAAAAGTAGTACTAAGTGTACTCAAAACAATGTATAAATTATATATATTATATGCATGTGTGTATGTATACATACATATATATAATATATGTATGTATACATACATATATATTATATATATATGTATACATACATATATATATTATATATATATATATATATATATATATATACACATATATATACATACATACACACACGCATATAATATAATATATATAATACACAGAATATAATATATACATATATATACATATATATATATATATATATATATATATATATATATATATATATATACATATATATATATATATATATATATTATATATGAATGTTGTATGCAAAAGTAGTACTAAGTGTACTCAAAACAATGTATAATTTTATATAATAAATATAATATATATAAATGCATATAAAACGCATGTAGAAAAACAACTCTTTTGGCACAGACACAGGTAGGTGGCTCTTAAAAGAGCCGTTGGGTATTAAGGGAAAACGTCAAAGCGCTCCGTTTAAGCGCGCTCTCCGCGGATACGGCGGGCCAGCTGGATGTCCTTAGGCATAATGGTGACTCTCTTGGCGTGGATGGCGCACAGGTTAGTGTCTTCAAACAGACCCACCAAGTACGCCTCGCTTGCCTCCTGCAGAGCCATGACGGCGGAGCTCTGGAAGCGCAGATCGGTCTTGAAGTCCTGAGCGATCTCACGCACCAGGCGCTGGAAGGGCAGCTTGCGGATCAACAGCTCAGTGGATTTCTGGTAGCGACGGATCTCTCTCAGAGCGACGGTGCCGGGCCTGTAACGGTGAGGCTTCTTCACGCCGCCGGTAGCCGGGGCGCTCTTGCGGGCTGCCTTGGTGGCCAGCTGCTTCCTCGGGGCCTTGCCACCGGTGGACTTGCGGGCGGTCTGCTTCGTTCTTGCCATGGCGCTGAACTCTTGAAAGAGAATAACGCTCCCTCGCCTCCTCACGGCCCTTTTAAGCTTTAGAGCCGCTCGTCGCCGATTGGACGTGTCGGAGCTGCCAGCGTCTGATAGGGCGTCTTCAAAATCGAGCTTGCGCGCTATTGGCCGTCATTCCGAACCGCAAAATACTGCTGTTAGAACACAGTGGCGGCTTACTGCTGTCCAGCCTGGTTTTATGTACACTAAACGCAATGCAGGTTGATCGCTCTCATTTGTTTATTCAACAATACTTATCTCCGCACACACGAACATAATACCCACCCGTGTGTATATATCTAGGTATTTTCAGCTTGTAAATATTTATCTTGTCAATTGTTTTAGTGCTTTTACTCATTGATCAAAAGCATAATAGTGTGTGCATGTATGTGTATATCTATATATATCTATATATATCTATATCTATATATATATCTATATATATATATATCTATATCCATATCTATATATATATATAAATATAGACACACATCGCGTTATATATACTATTTTCATTTTAGTTTATTCCTTTATCACGTAACGTGATAAAGGAATTCATAGAATATGCACTACACGTATTTTGCGTGTATTACATGTACTGCGTGTTGTGTTACTGGTGAGGAAACGTAGCACTTTTTGAGTAGAGTTGGGTGGCTCTTAAAAGAGCCTTTGGGTATGGACAAAGAAGCGGAGATTTACTTGGCCTTGACCGCCTTCTCGGTCTTCTTGGGGAGAAGCACAGCCTGAATGTTGGGCAGCACACCACCCTGGGCAATGGTAACTCCTCCGAGCAGTTTGTTCAACTCCTCGTCGTTGCGAACAGCCAGCTGCAGATGACGGGGGATGATACGAGTCTTCTTGTTGTCGCGGGCGGCGTTGCCGGCCAACTCGAGAATCTCAGCGGTAAGATACTCCAGCACGGCGGCAAGGTAGACGGGGGCACCGGCGCCAACACGCTCTGCGTAGTTTCCTTTGCGCAGGAGCCTGTGCACACGGCCCACGGGGAACTGCAGCCCAGCGCGGGAAGAGCGAGTCTTGGCCTTGGCCCTAGCCTTGCCGCCGGTTTTGCCTCTTCCGCTCATGATGCAGGTCAGATGTGTTCGCTGAACAAAGCTGAAATAAAGCGAGAAGGCTCCCGGGCGCTGTTGATAAAGCAAAAGCGCCTACGTTCCTATTGGCTGCAAGCTTCGCGCAGCAACAGCCAATAGCGTCCCCGCCGTCGAACTCTAGCGGCCGCTCCCCCCTCCTCCTCGTGCAGCCTCCTCCCCCCTCCTCCTCGTGCAGTGTAAACGCTTGGCGCTGAGACAGCCAATCGCGTGTCCGCCGTCCAACGCCAGCGCCCGCCCTCCGCTGCTCGCTTTGGGCCCCCACCTCCCCCTCCTCCTCGTGCTGCCTGCTTTGTGTGTGTGTGAGACAGAGACCTACTGCTGCAGACAGAGACTTATGCCTTCCCGCTCAAATAAATCTAAAGTTGTAAACGAAAAGAAATAACCTAATAAACAAACTAATGAAACGAATACCTACAGTGGCTGTGGTTGTGCTATGACAGCTACTTATATGGGAGCCGTATTTGTATGTTAAAATGATGATCATACAACGATAAATAGTGTCATACGCCATACACATTAGACACTGTTATATGCTTTGAATACATATATGTACGTGTTTATAGCAAAGGAAGCTCTTTGAAACGAAACTGTGGGTGGCTCTTAAAAGAGCCGTTGTTAGAGAGGAACAAAACATGAAGGTAAACGGCACCGTTTACTTCTTCTTGGGGGCAGCCTTCTTGGGCTTCGCCGCCTTGGGCTTGGCCGCTTTGGGCTTGACAGCCTTGGCTTTCTTTGGGCTCTTGGTGGCTTTCTTGGGAGCCGCCGGCTTCTTCGCCTTCTTGGGGCTCTTGGTTGCCTTCTTCGCAGCCGCTGCGGGTTTCTTGGCCTTTTTGGGAGACTTCTTGGCCGCGGCGGGCTTCTTCGCCGCTACCTTCTTGGGCTTTTTCGCGGCAGCCGGTTTCTTGGCGGCGGGCTTCTTGGCTTTAGGAGCAGCCTTCTTGGCCGGCTTCTTCTTGGCCTCGGCCTGCTTCTTGTTGAGCTTGAAAGAGCCCGACGCGCCGGTGCCTTTGGTCTGCACCAGAGTGCCCTTGGTGACGAGGCTCTTGACGGCGATCTTAACGCGAGAGTTGTTCTTCTCCACGTCGTAGCCGCCGGCAGCCAGGGCTTTCTTCAGGGCGGCGAGGGACACGCCGCTCCTCTCCTTGGATGCCGAGACGGCCTTGACGATAAGCTCGCCGACGCTGGGGCCGGCCTTCTTGGGGCGGGCGGCCGCCTTCTTCTTGGGGGCCTTGGCGGGCGCCGAGGCGGCTGGGGCGGGAGCGACTTCTGCCATCGTTCTGCTTTGCTGCGTGCTGGAGCGAGCACTGTGTGTCTGCTGCTGTAGCGTTCTGTGGAACCTCCCTCAGCGGCGAGGGGGGCGGCCCTTAAGCGCCGCATGAGAACGTTGTAGACTCAACCCGGCCGGTGCTGTGCAGCCGTGGCGCAGCTGCAGGCTCGCGTTGTGTTTTCTCGCCGCGTTTCTCGCACGAAATCCGCGCGCGTGGCCAACCTGGCGAGCGTTAAAGCACTCTCCCGCCTCCGAGAGGCCCCCTCGCGTGTCGTGAAGGCGGAAAGGGCGGCGTGCGGACGGCGCCTTTCTCGCGGCGCTCCTCGAAGCGCGCCGAGCCGGCCGCGCTCCGAACGGGCAACGGCGCATTTGGCGTGCTTATCGTGTAATAATGTCGTGAAAGGGTATCGCGAGCGGGGCGAACGGCGTGGGTGTCGTCGGAGGAGAGTGTGGGCGAGAGCGTGTCGGGTGTGTGAGGCGCGTGTGCGTAGTTTAGCTGGTGTTGCGGGGCGCCCTTGTGGAGTGCGTAAAGCACAGTGCGCGCGCGGTGTGTTGCGCGAATGGACGACTCCCGCAGTCGACTCCCACGCGTCTTTGTCGCCGCCTGGTCTTCGTCGCCGGCGCCCCGCACTCGGATCGGCGCTCCTCGTGGCGCGCTCGGCTCTTGTGGGTCCCGGGCTCCGGGCGCGGCTCGTTAGGCGCACCTGAATCGACTCGGCGCTCCGTTAACGAGCCCTAATTCCCCCAAACACCGGCCCTCCACCAGCCCTAAGACCCCCCAACCCTAATTTATTCTAACTCTAAACCTCCTAACCCTAACATATTCTAACCCTAAGCCCCTCAACCCTAATATATTCTAACCCTAAGCACCATAACCCTAATATATTCTAACCCTAAGCACCCTAACCCTAATATATTCTAACCCTAACATATTCTAACCCTAAGCCCCCTAACCCTAACATATTCTAACCCAAAGCCCCCTAACCCTAACATATTCTAACCCTAAGCCCCCTAACCCTAACATATTCTAACCCTAAGCCCCTCAACCCTAATATATTCTAACCCTAAGCCCCTCAACCCTAATATATTCTAACCCTAAGCACCCTAACCCTAATATATTCTAACCCTAACATATTCTAACCCTAAGCCCCCTAACCCTAACATATTCTAACCCTAAGCCCCCTAACCCTAACATATTCTAACCCTAAGCCCCCTAACCCTAATATATTCTAACCCTAAGCCCCATAACCCTAACATATTCTAACCCTAATATATTCTAACCCTAAGCACCATAACCCTAATTTATTATAACCCTAATTTATTACAACCCTAACCCTAATTCATGACAACCCCAACCGCCCAGAACCCTAATACAGAAGAAAAAAATGAGCGTGAGGCCACACTTTTATTGTGGTAACATTTTTAATAGATCCAAATATAGCAGTAGGTAAAGGCCTACATGAACATTCTGTCAATCGGAAGGCTGAGGCCTAGCGGCTAAATTCACACTCCACGAGCGCTGCAATACTGAGGCCTAACTCCTAACTTTACCTGAACACACCGCAGCAGCACTGTAACACTGAGGCCTAGTGCCTACTTTTACCTGCGCGCTCACTCTACCTGCTGTAGAACCTCGTTGCCTAGCTGCGGCTCTTACGCGTACGCATTCCACAAGCACCCGTAGAACTCTGAGGCCTAGCTTCTAAATACACCTGCACACGCTGCAGCAGCACTACATAACTGAGGCCTAACTTATCAAGACACCGAAAAACACTGCAGAAGCACTATATTGCTCAGGCCTAACATATAAATAGACCTAAATACGCTGCAGAAGCACTATATTGCTCAGGCCTAACATATAAATAGATCTAAATACGCTGCAGAAGCACTATATTACTGAGGCCTAGCTCCTAAATGTACCTGCACACACTGCAGCAGCACTATAATACTGAGGCCTAACAAATCAATATACCTAAAAACTCTGCAGAACCACTACATAACTGAGGCCTTACTTATCAAGATACCTAAAAACACTGCAGCAGCACTACATTACTGAGGCCTTACTTATCAAGATACTTAAAAACGCTGCGGCAGCACTACATTACTGAGGCCTAGCTCCTAAATGTACCTGCACACACTGCAGCAGCACTATGATACTCAGCCCTAACTTATAGTGCTGCTGCAGTGTGTGCAGGTATATTCTACTGAGGCATAACATAGTAAAATGGTGCTGCTGCAGTGTTTTTTTTTTGGTATATTTATGAGGCCTAGCTCCTAAATGTACCTGCACACACTGAAGCAGCACTACAATACTGAGGCCTAACAAATCAATATACCTAAAAACGCTGCAGAAGCACTATATTGCTCAGGCCTAACATACAAATAGACACGAAAACTCTGCGGCAGCACTACATAACTGAGGCCTAGCACCTAAATGTACCTGCACACACTGCAGCAGCACTATGATACTCAGCCCTAACTTATAGTGCTGCTGCAGTGTGTGCAGGTATATACTACTGAGGCCTAACATATAAATATAACTAAAAAAACACTGCAGCAGCACCATATTACTGAGGCCTAGCTCCTAAATTAACCTGAACACACTGCAGCAGCACTGTAACACTGAGGCCTAGTGCCTACTTTTACCTGCGCGCTCACTCTACCTGCTGTAGAACCTTGTTGGCTAGCTGCGGCTCTTACACGTACGCATTCCACCAGCACCCGATGAACTGAGGCCTAGCTTCTAAATACACCTGCACACGCTGCAGCAACACTATGACAGACAGGCCTAACGTAGAAATATACCTGCACACACTGAAGCAGCACTATGATACTCAGGCGTAACATAGTAATGTAGTGCTGCTGCAGTGTGTGCAGGTATATTTATGAGACCTAACATATAAATATACCTGAAAATGCTGCAGCAGCACTACATAACTGATGCCTAACTTATCAATATACCTAAAAACACTGCAGAAGCACTATATTACTCAGGCCTAACATATAAATAGACCTAAAAACACTGCAGAAACACTACATAACTGAGGCCTAACTTATCAATATACCTAAAAACACTGCAGAAGCACTATATTACTCAGGCCTAACATATAAATAGACCTAAAAACACTGCAGAAACACTACATAACTGAGGCCTAACTTATCAATATACCTAAACCACCAGCACCTGTAGAACTCTGAGGCCTAGCTGTGTGCAGCAGCATAATAAGCTAAATTTCTACTCCAAACAGTAAGCGTGTTGCTTTACTACCCTGATCTGGTTCTACTTGCTGCCTGTTAAGACAAACATGACGCCAAAATTGGGGTCTCGCTTGCTGACCTGGGAGGGGGCTTATTTATGCCTTTGTAAGACGAAGCACACCTGGCTCTATCGTTCACACGCGGCTCTCGTTAGCAGCATCAGGTGTGGAAGCTCAGATGTTGGACCAACAGTCGTGTAGGGTGTGTTTTGTGTGGCTTACAGCTGATTTTCTGTTTATGGATGCAGAAAAAAGTTTGTAACACCACAAATAGGTTACATTTAACATTAATCATTCATAGCGACATATGATTTCTAATCACATGTTTATATGCAGCTCACTAGGAGCTAGTTTTGGTGTATGTCTAGATTCATTGGCTGTATTTTCTTGAAACAAATTACAACAGAGTTTGTCACAGTATGTGTCATAGGGCAGAGCAGTTACACGCTTATCATTGGGATTGTGTTACTACTAGGTAAGCTCAACTGTTCTTTAATTATAGCACTATAATAATCTAGCACTATAGTAATTATAGCACTTTGCACGTGGCTAATGTGTACATACATATGTGTACTTTGATCTCCTCTAGGCATAGACGTTGTGCAATATGTCACTTCCCCATGAATAGCATAATCTCTTATACACACTTTGTGCTGTACCACCTCTTATGTACTATTTGTGTGATTTATTGACCACCTATGTACTGGTCACTAGTGTCACTAGTCACTGCATAGCCCAGCACATAATGGGGAATCATGCGCCTTCCATTTCTTCTATCTATATATCTATATCTATATCTATATATCTATATCTATATCTCTATATCTATATCTCTATATCTATATCTATATATCTATATCTATATCTATATATATATCTATATATATATATATATATGTATATATATATCTATATATATACATATATATATATATATATATATATATCTCTATATACATATATATATATATATCTCTATATACATATATATATATCTATATACATATCTAATATACATATACATATCTAATATATCATATATATATATATATATATATATATGTTCACAATTTTATTTATTATTTTTATACATATAAATATACACATTCACTACAATACACACACACACACACACTACGTATATGAATACTTAATGTTTTTTTTTTCTTTTCCAAAACACATTAGAAAAGGGACACGGAACGCTGCTCTTTAGTGGAAAACGTGGGTGGCTCTTAAAAGAGCCGTTGGGTTTGATCGGAGCGGGTTCGCTCTTTACTTGGAGCTGGTGTACTTGGTGACGGCCTTTGTTCCCTCGGAGACGGCGTGCTTGGCCAGCTCGCCGGGCAGAAGCAGGCGCACGGCGGTCTGGATCTCCCTGGAGGTGATGGTGGAACGCTTGTTGTAGTGAGCCAGGCGGGAAGACTCACCGGCGATGCGCTCGAAGATGTCGTTCACGAAGGAGTTCATGATACCCATCGCCTTTGAGGAGATTCCGGTGTCGGGGTGGACCTGCTTCAGCACCTTGTAGACGTAGATGGCGTAGCTCTCCTTCCTGGACTTTCTGCGCTTCTTGCCTCCCTTGCCGGCGGTCTTGGTGACGGCCTTCTTGGAGCCCTTCTTCGGGGCGGACTTTGCTGGCTCAGGCATCCTGCTCGTCTTCGAGTTAGACTGAAGAATGAGGGGGAGGCGACTAACCCCCACGTTATTTACACTCTGCTAGTCTAATTAACATGAGTCACGCCTTTCGAATGCCGTCAAACCACCATTGGACAAACACAGCTCGCTCCACTGTAATACCCCTCCCCCCCTCCCCCCCTCCCCCCTCCCCCCCCCAACCCCATCCACCCTCCACCCTCCACCCGCTGCTGCAGCCTGCTCTTTGTGTGCCTTCCCGCGCACACAGCGGCGAAGGCGACGGCCCCCGTGTAGGACTAAGTGTACTAAGTTTAAGACCGTTTTATACCTTGTAAAAATTGACGCTTCGTATGCGTTAGCTTAGAAGCGGACAAATAAAGACATATGCGCTTTGAGAGCGCGCACAAACGCGCGCCTGTATGTTTATTCATCACTTTGCCTTCGTGTAAACTAATGTCTGGTTCAGTTGAATGGCCGGGAGATCCTACGGCGGTCCTCTAAAACTACCTAAAACTCATACAATAATTGACTTTACGCTGACGCTTCTTATTCCCAGACTCGGATATTTATATGATGAAAATCTATTCTTTAATAACACACGTGCGTATACATATACACACACACACACACACACTGGTAGGCATATATGTATAAATTATCTATAAATATATAGCGTACACACACACACACACACAATAATACTGATATCCTTAAATATATCTTTCATAGTGCATTTCCACACTTTATCTGCTAATTCACGGGCAGTGGGACGTTTTATATAGGGAAATTTAGTGTTATTCAACTACTGTATCTTATTCAAACACGGAAAACTTGTCTTTGGGTGGATTTGTGGGTGGCTCTTAAAAGAGCCGTTGTTGTTTGCGTTGTTCTAGACGAGCGTTTAACCTCCGAATCCGTAAAGAGTGCGTCCCTGGCGTTTCAGGGCGTACACCACATCCATGGCGGTGACGGTCTTTCTCTTGGCGTGCTCGGTGTAGGTGACGGCGTCTCTGATCACGTTCTCCAGGAACACTTTCAGCACACCGCGGGTCTCCTCGTAGATCAGACCGGAGATACGCTTGACGCCACCACGACGCGCAAGACGGCGGATAGCGGGCTTGGTGATGCCCTGGATGTTATCGCGAAGAACTTTGCGGTGACGCTTGGCGCCTCCTTTCCCGAGCCCCTTGCCTCCTTTTCCTCGGCCGGACATCGTTGCTGCTCTTGCTCCCTGTCGACGAGAAGAGAAAGAATGAAGTTAGAGCGGCCGGCCGGCGCCTGATATTCTACTCTACCGGACCTAGTTGAAGACAGAGAGGCGGAGCCCAGTACAAAGCAGCTGGGTGGCCCCTCGCGGTGAGGCCGTCCGCACCGCCCCCGCACGCTAGAGCGCTACAGAAAGACTGATTATAAACCGTATCTGCTTGAAAGTAATAACTGTAGATATCTTACACCAATGAATGCTGAATATTACATATTGCCAGACCGACTTTATGAAGCACTGAACCGCGTGGGACATTTGAATATTTTCCCCTCACCAAACAAACGGAGGGCAACGTACAAAAACATTTCGCTGTGTGTTTGTTCATTTGTTGGTTTTAGTAGTTGGTTTGAGTGTTGTACAAAGCCTATATTCAGCCAAAAAATAAAAAGCTTAATAAATATTGTCGTAATATATATCACTACATCATCTCTAAATCCCAGTGTTATCGCTCAAGAGACATGTAGTAGCAGTACAAACCCAAATACTCCATAAAAAAAAAGTAAATAAATCTAATAAAAATATTAATAATAATAATCCTTGAGAAATTCAACGTGTGGACCACAAAAAGGACGATTAATGTGTATCATGTACGTTTTATCAAATATAAGCCATTTTGTAAAGTGCATTCGTCAAACTAGGTGTATGTATTTACGGAGTTCATTAAACTTCTACTAATGTGTACTTCGGAAGTACTTTGAAAATTGTGCTGGGAGGTTGATTTATTTTCTAACAATCTTTCGGAATATGCTCCAATCCTTTTTTCTCACTTTACACATAAAATAATTATATCAGTTAATAATAACCCTCTTGATCCATAAGAAATGAACACTACTACACAACCATATGTGGCCCTCAAAATCCAAAATCATGTAAACAAATAAAACATTACAAAAGCAGGTAGAAAGATTTGTATTCTCACTCACTCATTTACAAATCTCTGCAGTGTACTCCTTAAACCTATTTCAATGTTACATGGAGATAGCATTAAAGAAATGTATACATATATTTAGTATGTTTTGTCAATCAAAAATACTAGGGCGGAATGAATCATGTTTTGGGTTCTAACATAGGAGCTGTGTATAATCTTTTCTTTTTCATTTTTCTATTTCTTTTTTGGTTTATATATATATATATATATATTTATATTTATATATATATAGATTATTTTAGGTATATACATTTTATTAGAGTTATTCTTGTTATGTTTTTTTTTGGTTTATGTTTCGTATTGTCCCTTCAAATTTCCTACAACAAAAAATAACACGGCAAAAAATCCTGCTTTAACATATTTCAGGCTTAGTGGATCATCAGTGGGCAACATTTGCAAATGGAAGGGGGCAAGATCCTCTGCTCTTTATTATAAAGTTGTAGCCATATATGCGGATCGTGTTAAACAACTGAAAAAGGAATCTCATTCTATTATCTTTATATGATAATATATAAAAGACAAATGCCCTAATCAAATTGTGATGAAAAGTACACATTTGTAGGCCATCTCTTGAAATAAACTATGGGTCAGAAACCTGTCGTAATGTAACACAATAAGCTCTAAATCACAGAGTGTTGGAACAGTCGAAGAAATAACCATAATAATAATAATATTTATTAGTAGTAGTAGTAGTAGTAGTAGTAGTGAGTAAGTATGTTTCTCAGAGACAGCCTGTCTTCTCATGGATAATAATCTGCCGTGTGAAATCCAAAATGTGGAACACACGAAGCACGATTACTGTGTCTCATGCATGTTTGATCAAATATAAGCTATTTGTTAAAGTGTATTCGCCAAACTAAGTGTACTCAATTACGGAGTTCACTAAACGTCTACTAATGCGTACCTCTAAAGTACTTCATAAATTGTGCTGGGAGTAGCAAATACATTACAACTCAAATTAAATAGTTGTTAATATTTGAATTTCAATCCGTCATTCCCTCTCAGACCCGAGCCATTTCGCTCACTTCGCTACACATAAAATATTGCAGTTAAAAACTCTCTTGATCCATGTGAACTAACACAATTAGACAACCATATGTGGCCCTCGTAATCCAAAATCATGCAAACAAATAAAATTTCAAAACAGGTCAAAAGATTTGTATTCTCACTCACTCATTCATAAATCTCTGCAGTGTATTCCTTCGACCAGCAGATGGACTCCAAGCTCCACCAAAAAACATCTCCCTTAGAACTGTCTGTCAAACCACACACAAACAAAGACAAAACAACAATTTACAAGATCAGTACATTAAACATATGTCAATGTTACATGGAGATAGCATTACATAAAATTATTAATACATTTATTATGTTTAAAATGTCTTAATATTAATATCTTTTCATGCATACAAAATAAATGCTGGGACACGTTGAAGGAAGTGGTTGGAAAAGAGAAAAAAGGTAAACATCAATTATTGCATATTATGGATATACACAAGCTCACTCTCACACACACATCCACACACATATAATAATAAATACATGAACATACATATAATTACATATCATTTCACATATATCTTTTGGTTTCTTTTTCTATGTCTTATGTGTTTTATATATATATTATTTTAGGTATATATATTATATTATATTTATTTGTGTTAGTTTCATTTGTTTTCTGTTTCATTTTGTCCCTTCAAATGTACCCAAACAAAAAAGAAATAATACAACAAATGAAATGCCTTAACATATGTACTGCTTAGTGGATCACCAGTGGGCAACTTTTGCAAATGGAAGGGGGGGAAAAACATCTTGCAAGATACAACAACAACAACTACCATAATAATAATAATAATAATAATAATAATAATAATAATAATAATAATAATTATTATTATTATTATTATAATTATTATTATTATGATTATTATTATTATTAGTAGTAGTAGTAGTAGTGAGTAAGTAGGTTTCTCAGAGAAAGCCTGTCTTCTCATGGACAATAATATGCCTTGTGAAATCCAAATTGTGGAACACACGAAGCACGATTACTGTGTCTCATGTATGTTTTATCAAATAGAAAAGAGTTTTCAAGTGTATTCGTCAAACTAAGTGTACTCAATTACAGAGTTCATTAAACTTCTACTAATGTGTACCTCTAAAGTACTTCAAAAATTGTGCTGGGCTTTGTAAATAATTGACAACTCAAATAAAATATTTGTTATTATTCGAATTCATGTCAATAATTCGCACTATGCCCCAATCCTTTTCACTCACTCTACACATAATATATTTGGTTCAGTGAAAATTTCTCCTGATCCATGTGAAATAACAGTATTAGACCACCATATGTGGCCCCCCTAATCCAAAATCATGTAAACAAATAAAACATTTCAAAACAGGTAAAAAGATTTGCTTTCTCACCCACTCATTCATAATTCTTTGCAGTGTCTGCATTCGACCAGCAGATGGGCTGCAAGCTCCACCAAAAAACAAGATCAGTACATTAAACCTATTTCAACCTTCCATAGAGATAGCATTAAATAAATAAATAACTCATATATAACTATATATATATACACAACAAATTAACATTATTCATGTTATAATTATTATTACACATATTAACACACCTTAAAATACACCTTAACAATTGGACAGAACGCCAATGACATAATTAGTAAAGATTTAATTATTTCTTAGGACTCAAGTCAAGTATACCAATGATGAAATATTTAAATGTGTCCTAAAGACTTGGTTCACTAGTCAGAGAGTAGCGGTTTAAATCTTGCCTTTAACCTTAGCTCCAAAAAATTATTTCATTCTTCTATCCAAAATAGTTAGAAATTAAAAGCACGGCCAAAAAACATGTATTGATTCCACGTTTAGTAACTCTTAACTTGTGTAAGCAATATTTAGCGAGCAGAATTACGCAAAATGGCGGCCATTTAAGGAAAACCAAATATCCACAAACGGTAGATTTTTAGAGAGTGGGGGAATGGACATTGCAGTTAAACTTTGCCCCGTAAAAAGATAATTTAATGCAATTACATTAATAAACTACACATCAAATTCGCTGTACCTCGTGACCTCTGACCTCTGACCTAGAGAAGGGAATGGCCGCCATTTTGTGAACCACGAAAACGTAAACAAACCCGCACGCTAAGCTAAGCTAAGCTATGCTAGCGCCTAGTTACCTATTCGGAAGCCATAGCAACCGCTCATGTAGGCGAGTTTCAACAACACTGTGGCTAAATACACTAATCACAATATAAAATACATACACAGGGGACAGAATGAACACCTACCTGCTAGTTTAGTGCAGTATATTTGGCCAATTTAATGGTACATGCTAATCGCTAATTTAGCTTCACTCACCTAGCTAGCAGCCCAGATAGCCAACAAACTAGCACTCCAGACACTCCACCCGTGGCCGGAGAATATACATATAATATATATCTTTATTATATATATATATATATATATATATATATATATATATATATATATATATATATATATATATATATATATATATATATATATATATATAGTGTGTGTGTGTGTGTGTAGAGAGAGAGAGAGAGAGAGAGAGACTAAAGTCTTAGTAGTGCCATGTACACGTGTCTAAAAAAATCACCCTATGGTCAAATACCAAAGAAAGTCATAATAATAATAATAAAAAAAATTATAATAAGAATAAGAATATTTATTATTATTATATTTTATTTTTTTGTTTAATTATTAATTTTTTTATTAACGCCATAATATCATTAATTATATTAGTGTTAATGTTGGTAAATTTGATTACGTATAATAAATATTAATAATGCTTTATTAATAAATAGTGAATAATAATTTGTTATTATTAATTATTAGTAGTATCATTCTGATTGTTATTATTATTATTATTATTATTATTATTAGTAGTAGTAGTAGTAGGAGTAGGAGTAGTAGTAGTATTATAAATGTTCATATAAGTAATTTGTATTACTATTAGTAATGGTAATATTAGTCATTTTATTTACTATTAAGAGTTTATTACTCATAATTTATTGTTATTATATGATTGGTGATATTATGTATAATTATTAATTTTATTATTAGTCATTTAGTAATTAACATTATTATGATTATTATTATCATCATCATCATCATCATTACAAGTAGTAGTATTACTATTTTCATTTATTTACATGTATTAAAGGTAATTGTATATTGTCCCAGGAAAATATAGATTGATTAGATTGATTATTACCAATAGTAAGATGAAAAACCAGAGTCAAGCCAATTTGGACCTTTCCACAAAGTTTATCTGTATTACATATAATATTTGCCCTGCAATTAGAGAGAAGATGTAATTTAAGGAATGTGACGTTGCTGCCATCTCCTGGACCCAATAAATAATTCCAAATAAAAAGTTTAAATGGGATATCTACATTTGATTTTTCCTTTATATTTACGAGTCAATGTGGTTTTGGACATAGTCTCATACACAGCCACAAGATATGCTCAAACATTGCAAAGACACATTGCCTCAATATATATGTGTGCGTGTGTTTGCATGAATGTCTAATTTTCTTTCCATAAAAAAAGGAAAAAAACAATAAATATATATGCTCAAGAATTATATAGATATATTCTTGAGCAATGCAATACAGAACTTTAACCACATGGTGGCATCCAAACTCTTAAAACGTGAAGTAGTCAGCTCAACATACACTTATATATACAAAGTGAAGTAAGTCTTATGTTCCATGTCCATATGAAAAGGTACTAAGCCTCATCAATGCAATTGCGCTGTTTAACAACACACACACACAAACACATATATATGTGTATATATGAACAATATATAAAACGTTTCTATATATTTTTTAGATATATATACAGAGAGAGAGAGAGAGAGAGAGAGAGAGAGAGAGCTCTTAAAACATGAAAACATGCGTATATAAATATATTGTAAGTCTTATGATACGTCCATAATCTATACATTAAGTAAACCTCACGATATATATATATGTAGCTAGGTATATATTAATATCTAGAGAGAATATGACAATATTACCGAGTATATCAATGTGTGTGTATATATTACATTGCACATGTAACACTGATGGATGCCGCCGTGTAGTGAAACAATGCCTTTTTCAGTAAGAAGAGTTCAATTTATGTCACCACACACACACTTATAACAGAACTCTTGCAACTTATAACAGTGCATGCAATGGTGCAGTTGAACCACACGGTGGCATCCAAGCTCCATCAGTGTTACATGCAGCAGTTCCCTCAGTACTCACGCACACACACATAATATATATATAGATGCCTTTCTCTATTATTTCACCAATAATGTGCTCATAAATCTTGTGCTTGTGTGTTTCTATGTATTTAGCCATTGCAGTAAGCTCTAGTAATTGCTGGCTATTAAAAAGGCGCGAAATATTGATAAAATGTACGTTATGTTAAATGTATACATTGTTTTGAGTACACTTAGTACTACTTTTTCATACAACATTCATATATATATATATATGAATGTTGTATGAAAAAGTAGTACTAAGTGTACTCAAAACAATGTATAAATTATATATATTATATGCATGTGTGTATGTATACATACATATATATAATATATGTATGTATACATACATATATATTATATATATATGTATACATACATATATATATTATATATATATATATATATATATATATACACATATATATACATACATACACACACGCATATAATATAATATATATAATACACAGAATATAATATATACATATATATACATATATATATATATATATATATATATATATATATATATATATATACATATATATATATATATATATATATATATTATATATGAATGTTGTATGCAAAAGTAGTACTAAGTGTACTCAAAACAATGTATAATTTTATATAATAAATATAATATATATAAATGCATATAAAACGCATGTAGAAAAACAACTCTTTTGGCACAGACACAGGTAGGTGGCTCTTAAAAGAGCCGTTGGGTATTAAGGGAAAACGTCAAAGCGCTCCGTTTAAGCGCGCTCTCCGCGGATACGGCGGGCCAGCTGGATGTCCTTAGGCATAATGGTGACTCTCTTGGCGTGGATGGCGCACAGGTTAGTGTCTTCAAACAGACCCACCAAGTACGCCTCGCTTGCCTCCTGCAGAGCCATGACGGCGGAGCTCTGGAAGCGCAGATCGGTCTTGAAGTCCTGAGCGATCTCACGCACCAGGCGCTGGAAGGGCAGCTTGCGGATCAACAGCTCAGTGGATTTCTGGTAGCGACGGATCTCTCTCAGAGCGACGGTGCCGGGCCTGTAACGGTGAGGCTTCTTCACGCCGCCGGTAGCCGGGGCGCTCTTGCGGGCTGCCTTGGTGGCCAGCTGCTTCCTCGGGGCCTTGCCACCGGTGGACTTGCGGGCGGTCTGCTTCGTTCTTGCCATGGCGCTGAACTCTTGAAAGAGAATAACGCTCCCTCGCCTCCTCACGGCCCTTTTAAGCTTTAGAGCCGCTCGTCGCCGATTGGACGTGTCGGAGCTGCCAGCGTCTGATAGGGCGTCTTCAAAATCGAGCTTGCGCGCTATTGGCCGTCATTCCGAACCGCAAAATACTGCTGTTAGAACACAGTGGCGGCTTACTGCTGTCCAGCCTGGTTTTATGTACACTAAACGCAATGCAGGTTGATCGCTCTCATTTGTTTATTCAACAATACTTATCTCCGCACACACGAACATAATACCCACCCGTGTGTATATATCTAGGTATTTTCAGCTTGTAAATATTTATCTTGTCAATTGTTTTAGTGCTTTTACTCATTGATCAAAAGCATAATAGTGTGTGCATGTATGTGTATATCTATATATATCTATATATATCTATATCTATATATATATCTATATATATATATATCTATATCCATATCTATATATATATATAAATATAGACACACATCGCGTTATATATACTATTTTCATTTTAGTTTATTCCTTTATCACGTAACGTGATAAAGGAATTCATAGAATATGCACTACACGTATTTTGCGTGTATTACATGTACTGCGTGTTGTGTTACTGGTGAGGAAACGTAGCACTTTTTGAGTAGAGTTGGGTGGCTCTTAAAAGAGCCTTTGGGTATGGACAAAGAAGCGGAGATTTACTTGGCCTTGACCGCCTTCTCGGTCTTCTTGGGGAGAAGCACAGCCTGAATGTTGGGCAGCACACCACCCTGGGCAATGGTAACTCCTCCGAGCAGTTTGTTCAACTCCTCGTCGTTGCGAACAGCCAGCTGCAGATGACGGGGGATGATACGAGTCTTCTTGTTGTCGCGGGCGGCGTTGCCGGCCAACTCGAGAATCTCAGCGGTAAGATACTCCAGCACGGCGGCAAGGTAGACGGGGGCACCGGCGCCAACACGCTCTGCGTAGTTTCCTTTGCGCAGGAGCCTGTGCACACGGCCCACGGGGAACTGCAGCCCAGCGCGGGAAGAGCGAGTCTTGGCCTTGGCCCTAGCCTTGCCGCCGGTTTTGCCTCTTCCGCTCATGATGCAGGTCAGATGTGTTCGCTGAACAAAGCTGAAATAAAGCGAGAAGGCTCCCGGGCGCTGTTGATAAAGCAAAAGCGCCTACGTTCCTATTGGCTGCAAGCTTCGCGCAGCAACAGCCAATAGCGTCCCCGCCGTCGAACTCTAGCGGCCGCTCCCCCCTCCTCCTCGTGCAGCCTCCTCCCCCCTCCTCCTCGTGCAGTGTAAACGCTTGGCGCTGAGACAGCCAATCGCGTGTCCGCCGTCCAACGCCAGCGCCCGCCCTCCGCTGCTCGCTTTGGGCCCCCACCTCCCCCTCCTCCTCGTGCTGCCTGCTTTGTGTGTGTGTGAGACAGAGACCTACTGCTGCAGACAGAGACTTATGCCTTCCCGCTCAAATAAATCTAAAGTTGTAAACGAAAAGAAATAACCTAATAAACAAACTAATGAAACGAATACCTACAGTGGCTGTGGTTGTGCTATGACAGCTACTTATATGGGAGCCGTATTTGTATGTTAAAATGATGATCATACAACGATAAATAGTGTCATACGCCATACACATTAGACACTGTTATATGCTTTGAATACATATATGTACGTGTTTATAGCAAAGGAAGCTCTTTGAAACGAAACTGTGGGTGGCTCTTAAAAGAGCCGTTGTTAGAGAGGAACAAAACATGAAGGTAAACGGCACCGTTTACTTCTTCTTGGGGGCAGCCTTCTTGGGCTTCGCCGCCTTGGGCTTGGCCGCTTTGGGCTTGACAGCCTTGGCTTTCTTTGGGCTCTTGGTGGCTTTCTTGGGAGCCGCCGGCTTCTTCGCCTTCTTGGGGCTCTTGGTTGCCTTCTTCGCAGCCGCTGCGGGTTTCTTGGCCTTTTTGGGAGACTTCTTGGCCGCGGCGGGCTTCTTCGCCGCTACCTTCTTGGGCTTTTTCGCGGCAGCCGGTTTCTTGGCGGCGGGCTTCTTGGCTTTAGGAGCAGCCTTCTTGGCCGGCTTCTTCTTGGCCTCGGCCTGCTTCTTGTTGAGCTTGAAAGAGCCCGACGCGCCGGTGCCTTTGGTCTGCACCAGAGTGCCCTTGGTGACGAGGCTCTTGACGGCGATCTTAACGCGAGAGTTGTTCTTCTCCACGTCGTAGCCGCCGGCAGCCAGGGCTTTCTTCAGGGCGGCGAGGGACACGCCGCTCCTCTCCTTGGATGCCGAGACGGCCTTGACGATAAGCTCGCCGACGCTGGGGCCGGCCTTCTTGGGGCGGGCGGCCGCCTTCTTCTTGGGGGCCTTGGCGGGCGCCGAGGCGGCTGGGGCGGGAGCGACTTCTGCCATCGTTCTGCTTTGCTGCGTGCTGGAGCGAGCACTGTGTGTCTGCTGCTGTAGCGTTCTGTGGAACCTCCCTCAGCGGCGAGGGGGGCGGCCCTTAAGCGCCGCATGAGAACGTTGTAGACTCAACCCGGCCGGTGCTGTGCAGCCGTGGCGCAGCTGCAGGCTCGCGTTGTGTTTTCTCGCCGCGTTTCTCGCACGAAATCCGCGCGCGTGGCCAACCTGGCGAGCGTTAAAGCACTCTCCCGCCTCCGAGAGGCCCCCTCGCGTGTCGTGAAGGCGGAAAGGGCGGCGTGCGGACGGCGCCTTTCTCGCGGCGCTCCTCGAAGCGCGCCGAGCCGGCCGCGCTCCGAACGGGCAACGGCGCATTTGGCGTGCTTATCGTGTAATAATGTCGTGAAAGGGTATCGCGAGCGGGGCGAACGGCGTGGGTGTCGTCGGAGGAGAGTGTGGGCGAGAGCGTGTCGGGTGTGTGAGGCGCGTGTGCGTAGTTTAGCTGGTGTTGCGGGGCGCCCTTGTGGAGTGCGTAAAGCACAGTGCGCGCGCGGTGTGTTGCGCGAATGGACGACTCCCGCAGTCGACTCCCACGCGTCTTTGTCGCCGCCTGGTCTTCGTCGCCGGCGCCCCGCACTCGGATCGGCGCTCCTCGTGGCGCGCTCGGCTCTTGTGGGTCCCGGGCTCCGGGCGCGGCTCGTTAGGCGCACCTGAATCGACTCGGCGCTCCGTTAACGAGCCCTAATTCCCCCAAACACCGGCCCTCCACCAGCCCTAAGACCCCCCAACCCTAATTTATTCTAACTCTAAACCTCCTAACCCTAACATATTCTAACCCTAAGCCCCTCAACCCTAATATATTCTAACCCTAAGCACCATAACCCTAATATATTCTAACCCTAAGCACCCTAACCCTAATATATTCTAACCCTAACATATTCTAACCCTAAGCCCCCTAACCCTAACATATTCTAACCCAAAGCCCCCTAACCCTAACATATTCTAACCCTAAGCCCCCTAACCCTAACATATTCTAACCCTAAGCCCCTCAACCCTAATATATTCTAACCCTAAGCCCCTCAACCCTAATATATTCTAACCCTAAGCACCCTAACCCTAATATATTCTAACCCTAACATATTCTAACCCTAAGCCCCCTAACCCTAACATATTCTAACCCTAAGCCCCCTAACCCTAACATATTCTAACCCTAAGCCCCCTAACCCTAATATATTCTAACCCTAAGCCCCATAACCCTAACATATTCTAACCCTAATATATTCTAACCCTAAGCACCATAACCCTAATTTATTATAACCCTAATTTATTACAACCCTAACCCTAATTCATGACAACCCCAACCGCCCAGAACCCTAATACAGAAGAAAAAAATGAGCGTGAGGCCACACTTTTATTGTGGTAACATTTTTAATAGATCCAAATATAGCAGTAGGTAAAGGCCTACATGAACATTCTGTCAATCGGAAGGCTGAGGCCTAGCGGCTAAATTCACACTCCACGAGCGCTGCAATACTGAGGCCTAACTCCTAACTTTACCTGAACACACCGCAGCAGCACTGTAACACTGAGGCCTAGTGCCTACTTTTACCTGCGCGCTCACTCTACCTGCTGTAGAACCTCGTTGCCTAGCTGCGGCTCTTACGCGTACGCATTCCACAAGCACCCGTAGAACTCTGAGGCCTAGCTTCTAAATACACCTGCACACGCTGCAGCAGCACTACATAACTGAGGCCTAACTTATCAAGACACCGAAAAACACTGCAGAAGCACTATATTGCTCAGGCCTAACATATAAATAGACCTAAATACGCTGCAGAAGCACTATATTGCTCAGGCCTAACATATAAATAGATCTAAATACGCTGCAGAAGCACTATATTACTGAGGCCTAGCTCCTAAATGTACCTGCACACACTGCAGCAGCACTATAATACTGAGGCCTAACAAATCAATATACCTAAAAACTCTGCAGAACCACTACATAACTGAGGCCTTACTTATCAAGATACCTAAAAACACTGCAGCAGCACTACATTACTGAGGCCTTACTTATCAAGATACTTAAAAACGCTGCGGCAGCACTACATTACTGAGGCCTAGCTCCTAAATGTACCTGCACACACTGCAGCAGCACTATGATACTCAGCCCTAACTTATAGTGCTGCTGCAGTGTGTGCAGGTATATTCTACTGAGGCATAACATAGTAAAATGGTGCTGCTGCAGTGTTTTTTTTTTGGTATATTTATGAGGCCTAGCTCCTAAATGTACCTGCACACACTGAAGCAGCACTACAATACTGAGGCCTAACAAATCAATATACCTAAAAACGCTGCAGAAGCACTATATTGCTCAGGCCTAACATACAAATAGACACGAAAACTCTGCGGCAGCACTACATAACTGAGGCCTAGCACCTAAATGTACCTGCACACACTGCAGCAGCACTATGATACTCAGCCCTAACTTATAGTGCTGCTGCAGTGTGTGCAGGTATATACTACTGAGGCCTAACATATAAATATAACTAAAAAAACACTGCAGCAGCACCATATTACTGAGGCCTAGCTCCTAAATTAACCTGAACACACTGCAGCAGCACTGTAACACTGAGGCCTAGTGCCTACTTTTACCTGCGCGCTCACTCTACCTGCTGTAGAACCTTGTTGGCTAGCTGCGGCTCTTACACGTACGCATTCCACCAGCACCCGATGAACTGAGGCCTAGCTTCTAAATACACCTGCACACGCTGCAGCAACACTATGACAGACAGGCCTAACGTAGAAATATACCTGCACACACTGAAGCAGCACTATGATACTCAGGCGTAACATAGTAATGTAGTGCTGCTGCAGTGTGTGCAGGTATATTTATGAGACCTAACATATAAATATACCTGAAAATGCTGCAGCAGCACTACATAACTGATGCCTAACTTATCAATATACCTAAAAACACTGCAGAAGCACTATATTACTCAGGCCTAACATATAAATAGACCTAAAAACACTGCAGAAACACTACATAACTGAGGCCTAACTTATCAATATACCTAAAAACACTGCAGAAGCACTATATTACTCAGGCCTAACATATAAATAGACCTAAAAACACTGCAGAAACACTACATAACTGAGGCCTAACTTATCAATATACCTAAACCACCAGCACCTGTAGAACTCTGAGGCCTAGCTGTGTGCAGCAGCATAATAAGCTAAATTTCTACTCCAAACAGTAAGCGTGTTGCTTTACTACCCTGATCTGGTTCTACTTGCTGCCTGTTAAGACAAACATGACGCCAAAATTGGGGTCTCGCTTGCTGACCTGGGAGGGGGCTTATTTATGCCTTTGTAAGACGAAGCACACCTGGCTCTATCGTTCACACGCGGCTCTCGTTAGCAGCATCAGGTGTGGAAGCTCAGATGTTGGACCAACAGTCGTGTAGGGTGTGTTTTGTGTGGCTTACAGCTGATTTTCTGTTTATGGATGCAGAAAAAAGTTTGTAACACCACAAATAGGTTACATTTAACATTAATCATTCATAGCGACATATGATTTCTAATCACATGTTTATATGCAGCTCACTAGGAGCTAGTTTTGGTGTATGTCTAGATTCATTGGCTGTATTTTCTTGAAACAAATTACAACAGAGTTTGTCACAGTATGTGTCATAGGGCAGAGCAGTTACACGCTTATCATTGGGATTGTGTTACTACTAGGTAAGCTCAACTGTTCTTTAATTATAGCACTATAATAATCTAGCACTATAGTAATTATAGCACTTTGCACGTGGCTAATGTGTACATACATATGTGTACTTTGATCTCCTCTAGGCATAGACGTTGTGCAATATGTCACTTCCCCATGAATAGCATAATCTCTTATACACACTTTGTGCTGTACCACCTCTTATGTACTATTTGTGTGATTTATTGACCACCTATGTACTGGTCACTAGTGTCACTAGTCACTGCATAGCCCAGCACATAATGGGGAATCATGCGCCTTCCATTTCTTCTATCTATATATCTATATCTATATCTATATATCTATATCTATATCTCTATATCTATATCTCTATATCTATATCTATATATCTATATCTATATCTATATATATATCTATATATATATATATATATGTATATATATATCTATATATATACATATATATATATATATATATATATATCTCTATATACATATATATATATATATCTCTATATACATATATATATATCTATATACATATCTAATATACATATACATATCTAATATATCATATATATATATATATATATATATATGTTCACAATTTTATTTATTATTTTTATACATATAAATATACACATTCACTACAATACACACACACACACACACTACGTATATGAATACTTAATGTTTTTTTTTTCTTTTCCAAAACACATTAGAAAAGGGACACGGAACGCTGCTCTTTAGTGGAAAACGTGGGTGGCTCTTAAAAGAGCCGTTGGGTTTGATCGGAGCGGGTTCGCTCTTTACTTGGAGCTGGTGTACTTGGTGACGGCCTTTGTTCCCTCGGAGACGGCGTGCTTGGCCAGCTCGCCGGGCAGAAGCAGGCGCACGGCGGTCTGGATCTCCCTGGAGGTGATGGTGGAACGCTTGTTGTAGTGAGCCAGGCGGGAAGACTCACCGGCGATGCGCTCGAAGATGTCGTTCACGAAGGAGTTCATGATACCCATCGCCTTTGAGGAGATTCCGGTGTCGGGGTGGACCTGCTTCAGCACCTTGTAGACGTAGATGGCGTAGCTCTCCTTCCTGGACTTTCTGCGCTTCTTGCCTCCCTTGCCGGCGGTCTTGGTGACGGCCTTCTTGGAGCCCTTCTTCGGGGCGGACTTTGCTGGCTCAGGCATCCTGCTCGTCTTCGAGTTAGACTGAAGAATGAGGGGGAGGCGACTAACCCCCACGTTATTTACACTCTGCTAGTCTAATTAACATGAGTCACGCCTTTCGAATGCCGTCAAACCACCATTGGACAAACACAGCTCGCTCCACTGTAATACCCCTCCCCCCCTCCCCCCCTCCCCCCTCCCCCCCCCAACCCCATCCACCCTCCACCCTCCACCCGCTGCTGCAGCCTGCTCTTTGTGTGCCTTCCCGCGCACACAGCGGCGAAGGCGACGGCCCCCGTGTAGGACTAAGTGTACTAAGTTTAAGACCGTTTTATACCTTGTAAAAATTGACGCTTCGTATGCGTTAGCTTAGAAGCGGACAAATAAAGACATATGCGCTTTGAGAGCGCGCACAAACGCGCGCCTGTATGTTTATTCATCACTTTGCCTTCGTGTAAACTAATGTCTGGTTCAGTTGAATGGCCGGGAGATCCTACGGCGGTCCTCTAAAACTACCTAAAACTCATACAATAATTGACTTTACGCTGACGCTTCTTATTCCCAGACTCGGATATTTATATGATGAAAATCTATTCTTTAATAACACACGTGCGTATACATATACACACACACACACACACACTGGTAGGCATATATGTATAAATTATCTATAAATATATAGCGTACACACACACACACACACACAATAATACTGATATCCTTAAATATATCTTTCATAGTGCATTTCCACACTTTATCTGCTAATTCACGGGCAGTGGGACGTTTTATATAGGGAAATTTAGTGTTATTCAACTACTGTATCTTATTCAAACACGGAAAACTTGTCTTTGGGTGGATTTGTGGGTGGCTCTTAAAAGAGCCGTTGTTGTTTGCGTTGTTCTAGACGAGCGTTTAACCTCCGAATCCGTAAAGAGTGCGTCCCTGGCGTTTCAGGGCGTACACCACATCCATGGCGGTGACGGTCTTTCTCTTGGCGTGCTCGGTGTAGGTGACGGCGTCTCTGATCACGTTCTCCAGGAACACTTTCAGCACACCGCGGGTCTCCTCGTAGATCAGACCGGAGATACGCTTGACGCCACCACGACGCGCAAGACGGCGGATAGCGGGCTTGGTGATGCCCTGGATGTTATCGCGAAGAACTTTGCGGTGACGCTTGGCGCCTCCTTTCCCGAGCCCCTTGCCTCCTTTTCCTCGGCCGGACATCGTTGCTGCTCTTGCTCCCTGTCGACGAGAAGAGAAAGAATGAAGTTAGAGCGGCCGGCCGGCGCCTGATATTCTACTCTACCGGACCTAGTTGAAGACAGAGAGGCGGAGCCCAGTACAAAGCAGCTGGGTGGCCCCTCGCGGTGAGGCCGTCCGCACCGCCCCCGCACGCTAGAGCGCTACAGAAAGACTGATTATAAACCGTATCTGCTTGAAAGTAATAACTGTAGATATCTTACACCAATGAATGCTGAATATTACATATTGCCAGACCGACTTTATGAAGCACTGAACCGCGTGGGACATTTGAATATTTTCCCCTCACCAAACAAACGGAGGGCAACGTACAAAAACATTTCGCTGTGTGTTTGTTCATTTGTTGGTTTTAGTAGTTGGTTTGAGTGTTGTACAAAGCCTATATTCAGCCAAAAAATAAAAAGCTTAATAAATATTGTCGTAATATATATCACTACATCATCTCTAAATCCCAGTGTTATCGCTCAAGAGACATGTAGTAGCAGTACAAACCCAAATACTCCATAAAAAAAAAGTAAATAAATCTAATAAAAATATTAATAATAATAATCCTTGAGAAATTCAACGTGTGGACCACAAAAAGGACGATTAATGTGTATCATGTACGTTTTATCAAATATAAGCCATTTTGTAAAGTGCATTCGTCAAACTAGGTGTATGTATTTACGGAGTTCATTAAACTTCTACTAATGTGTACTTCGGAAGTACTTTGAAAATTGTGCTGGGAGGTTGATTTATTTTCTAACAATCTTTCGGAATATGCTCCAATCCTTTTTTCTCACTTTACACATAAAATAATTATATCAGTTAATAATAACCCTCTTGATCCATAAGAAATGAACACTACTACACAACCATATGTGGCCCTCAAAATCCAAAATCATGTAAACAAATAAAACATTACAAAAGCAGGTAGAAAGATTTGTATTCTCACTCACTCATTTACAAATCTCTGCAGTGTACTCCTTAAACCTATTTCAATGTTACATGGAGATAGCATTAAAGAAATGTATACATATATTTAGTATGTTTTGTCAATCAAAAATACTAGGGCGGAATGAATCATGTTTTGGGTTCTAACATAGGAGCTGTGTATAATCTTTTCTTTTTCATTTTTCTATTTCTTTTTTGGTTTATATATATATATATATATATTTATATTTATATATATATAGATTATTTTAGGTATATACATTTTATTAGAGTTATTCTTGTTATGTTTTTTTTTGGTTTATGTTTCGTATTGTCCCTTCAAATTTCCTACAACAAAAAATAACACGGCAAAAAATCCTGCTTTAACATATTTCAGGCTTAGTGGATCATCAGTGGGCAACATTTGCAAATGGAAGGGGGCAAGATCCTCTGCTCTTTATTATAAAGTTGTAGCCATATATGCGGATCGTGTTAAACAACTGAAAAAGGAATCTCATTCTATTATCTTTATATGATAATATATAAAAGACAAATGCCCTAATCAAATTGTGATGAAAAGTACACATTTGTAGGCCATCTCTTGAAATAAACTATGGGTCAGAAACCTGTCGTAATGTAACACAATAAGCTCTAAATCACAGAGTGTTGGAACAGTCGAAGAAATAACCATAATAATAATAATATTTATTAGTAGTAGTAGTAGTAGTAGTAGTAGTGAGTAAGTATGTTTCTCAGAGACAGCCTGTCTTCTCATGGATAATAATCTGCCGTGTGAAATCCAAAATGTGGAACACACGAAGCACGATTACTGTGTCTCATGCATGTTTGATCAAATATAAGCTATTTGTTAAAGTGTATTCGCCAAACTAAGTGTACTCAATTACGGAGTTCACTAAACGTCTACTAATGCGTACCTCTAAAGTACTTCATAAATTGTGCTGGGAGTAGCAAATACATTACAACTCAAATTAAATAGTTGTTAATATTTGAATTTCAATCCGTCATTCCCTCTCAGACCCGAGCCATTTCGCTCACTTCGCTACACATAAAATATTGCAGTTAAAAACTCTCTTGATCCATGTGAACTAACACAATTAGACAACCATATGTGGCCCTCGTAATCCAAAATCATGCAAACAAATAAAATTTCAAAACAGGTCAAAAGATTTGTATTCTCACTCACTCATTCATAAATCTCTGCAGTGTATTCCTTCGACCAGCAGATGGACTCCAAGCTCCACCAAAAAACATCTCCCTTAGAACTGTCTGTCAAACCACACACAAACAAAGACAAAACAACAATTTACAAGATCAGTACATTAAACATATGTCAATGTTACATGGAGATAGCATTACATAAAATTATTAATACATTTATTATGTTTAAAATGTCTTAATATTAATATCTTTTCATGCATACAAAATAAATGCTGGGACACGTTGAAGGAAGTGGTTGGAAAAGAGAAAAAAGGTAAACATCAATTATTGCATATTATGGATATACACAAGCTCACTCTCACACACACATCCACACACATATAATAATAAATACATGAACATACATATAATTACATATCATTTCACATATATCTTTTGGTTTCTTTTTCTATGTCTTATGTGTTTTATATATATATTATTTTAGGTATATATATTATATTATATTTATTTGTGTTAGTTTCATTTGTTTTCTGTTTCATTTTGTCCCTTCAAATGTACCCAAACAAAAAAGAAATAATACAACAAATGAAATGCCTTAACATATGTACTGCTTAGTGGATCACCAGTGGGCAACTTTTGCAAATGGAAGGGGGGGAAAAACATCTTGCAAGATACAACAACAACAACTACCATAATAATAATAATAATAATAATAATAATAATAATAATAATAATAATAATTATTATTATTATTATTATAATTATTATTATTATGATTATTATTATTATTAGTAGTAGTAGTAGTAGTGAGTAAGTAGGTTTCTCAGAGAAAGCCTGTCTTCTCATGGACAATAATATGCCTTGTGAAATCCAAATTGTGGAACACACGAAGCACGATTACTGTGTCTCATGTATGTTTTATCAAATAGAAAAGAGTTTTCAAGTGTATTCGTCAAACTAAGTGTACTCAATTACAGAGTTCATTAAACTTCTACTAATGTGTACCTCTAAAGTACTTCAAAAATTGTGCTGGGCTTTGTAAATAATTGACAACTCAAATAAAATATTTGTTATTATTCGAATTCATGTCAATAATTCGCACTATGCCCCAATCCTTTTCACTCACTCTACACATAATATATTTGGTTCAGTGAAAATTTCTCCTGATCCATGTGAAATAACAGTATTAGACCACCATATGTGGCCCCCCTAATCCAAAATCATGTAAACAAATAAAACATTTCAAAACAGGTAAAAAGATTTGCTTTCTCACCCACTCATTCATAATTCTTTGCAGTGTCTGCATTCGACCAGCAGATGGGCTGCAAGCTCCACCAAAAAACAAGATCAGTACATTAAACCTATTTCAACCTTCCATAGAGATAGCATTAAATAAATAAATAACTCATATATAACTATATATATATACACAACAAATTAACATTATTCATGTTATAATTATTATTACACATATTAACACACCTTAAAATACACCTTAACAATTGGACAGAACGCCAATGACATAATTAGTAAAGATTTAATTATTTCTTAGGACTCAAGTCAAGTATACCAATGATGAAATATTTAAATGTGTCCTAAAGACTTGGTTCACTAGTCAGAGAGTAGCGGTTTAAATCTTGCCTTTAACCTTAGCTCCAAAAAATTATTTCATTCTTCTATCCAAAATAGTTAGAAATTAAAAGCACGGCCAAAAAACATGTATTGATTCCACGTTTAGTAACTCTTAACTTGTGTAAGCAATATTTAGCGAGCAGAATTACGCAAAATGGCGGCCATTTAAGGAAAACCAAATATCCACAAACGGTAGATTTTTAGAGAGTGGGGGAATGGACATTGCAGTTAAACTTTGCCCCGTAAAAAGATAATTTAATGCAATTACATTAATAAACTACACATCAAATTCGCTGTACCTCGTGACCTCTGACCTCTGACCTAGAGAAGGGAATGGCCGCCATTTTGTGAACCACGAAAACGTAAACAAACCCGCACGCTAAGCTAAGCTAAGCTATGCTAGCGCCTAGTTACCTATTCGGAAGCCATAGCAACCGCTCATGTAGGCGAGTTTCAACAACACTGTGGCTAAATACACTAATCACAATATAAAATACATACACAGGGGACAGAATGAACACCTACCTGCTAGTTTAGTGCAGTATATTTGGCCAATTTAATGGTACATGCTAATCGCTAATTTAGCTTCACTCACCTAGCTAGCAGCCCAGATAGCCAACAAACTAGCACTCCAGACACTCCACCCGTGGCCGGAGAATATACATATAATATATATCTTTATTATATATATATATATATATATATATATATATATATATATATATATATATATATATATATATATATATATATATATATATATATAGTGTGTGTGTGTGTGTGTAGAGAGAGAGAGAGAGAGAGAGAGACTAAAGTCTTAGTAGTGCCATGTACACGTGTCTAAAAAAATCACCCTATGGTCAAATACCAAAGAAAGTCATAATAATAATAATAAAAAAAATTATAATAAGAATAAGAATATTTATTATTATTATATTTTATTTTTTTGTTTAATTATTAATTTTTTTATTAACGCCATAATATCATTAATTATATTAGTGTTAATGTTGGTAAATTTGATTACGTATAATAAATATTAATAATGCTTTATTAATAAATAGTGAATAATAATTTGTTATTATTAATTATTAGTAGTATCATTCTGATTGTTATTATTATTATTATTATTATTATTATTAGTAGTAGTAGTAGTAGGAGTAGGAGTAGTAGTAGTATTATAAATGTTCATATAAGTAATTTGTATTACTATTAGTAATGGTAATATTAGTCATTTTATTTACTATTAAGAGTTTATTACTCATAATTTATTGTTATTATATGATTGGTGATATTATGTATAATTATTAATTTTATTATTAGTCATTTAGTAATTAACATTATTATGATTATTATTATCATCATCATCATCATCATTACAAGTAGTAGTATTACTATTTTCATTTATTTACATGTATTAAAGGTAATTGTATATTGTCCCAGGAAAATATAGATTGATTAGATTGATTATTACCAATAGTAAGATGAAAAACCAGAGTCAAGCCAATTTGGACCTTTCCACAAAGTTTATCTGTATTACATATAATATTTGCCCTGCAATTAGAGAGAAGATGTAATTTAAGGAATGTGACGTTGCTGCCATCTCCTGGACCCAATAAATAATTCCAAATAAAAAGTTTAAATGGGATATCTACATTTGATTTTTCCTTTATATTTACGAGTCAATGTGGTTTTGGACATAGTCTCATACACAGCCACAAGATATGCTCAAACATTGCAAAGACACATTGCCTCAATATATATGTGTGCGTGTGTTTGCATGAATGTCTAATTTTCTTTCCATAAAAAAAGGAAAAAAACAATAAATATATATGCTCAAGAATTATATAGATATATTCTTGAGCAATGCAATACAGAACTTTAACCACATGGTGGCATCCAAACTCTTAAAACGTGAAGTAGTCAGCTCAACATACACTTATATATACAAAGTGAAGTAAGTCTTATGTTCCATGTCCATATGAAAAGGTACTAAGCCTCATCAATGCAATTGCGCTGTTTAACAACACACACACACAAACACATATATATGTGTATATATGAACAATATATAAAACGTTTCTATATATTTTTTAGATATATATACAGAGAGAGAGAGAGAGAGAGAGAGAGAGAGAGAGAGCTCTTAAAACATGAAAACATGCGTATATAAATATATTGTAAGTCTTATGATACGTCCATAATCTATACATTAAGTAAACCTCACGATATATATATATGTAGCTAGGTATATATTAATATCTAGAGAGAATATGACAATATTACCGAGTATATCAATGTGTGTGTATATATTACATTGCACATGTAACACTGATGGATGCCGCCGTGTAGTGAAACAATGCCTTTTTCAGTAAGAAGAGTTCAATTTATGTCACCACACACACACTTATAACAGAACTCTTGCAACTTATAACAGTGCATGCAATGGTGCAGTTGAACCACACGGTGGCATCCAAGCTCCATCAGTGTTACATGCAGCAGTTCCCTCAGTACTCACGCACACACACATAATATATATATAGATGCCTTTCTCTATTATTTCACCAATAATGTGCTCATAAATCTTGTGCTTGTGTGTTTCTATGTATTTAGCCATTGCAGTAAGCTCTAGTAATTGCTGGCTATTAAAAAGGCGCGAAATATTGATAAAATGTACGTTATGTTAAATGTATACATTGTTTTGAGTACACTTAGTACTACTTTTTCATACAACATTCATATATATATATATATGAATGTTGTATGAAAAAGTAGTACTAAGTGTACTCAAAACAATGTATAAATTATATATATTATATGCATGTGTGTATGTATACATACATATATATAATATATGTATGTATACATACATATATATTATATATATATGTATACATACATATATATATTATATATATATATATATATATATACACATATATATACATACATACACACACGCATATAATATAATATATATAATACACAGAATATAATATATACATATATATACATATATATATATATATATATATATATATATATATATATATATATATACATATATATATATATATATATTATATATGAATGTTGTATGCAAAAGTAGTACTAAGTGTACTCAAAACAATGTATAATTTTATATAATAAATATAATATATATAAATGCATATAAAACGCATGTAGAAAAACAACTCTTTTGGCACAGACACAGGTAGGTGGCTCTTAAAAGAGCCGTTGGGTATTAAGGGAAAACGTCAAAGCGCTCCGTTTAAGCGCGCTCTCCGCGGATACGGCGGGCCAGCTGGATGTCCTTAGGCATAATGGTGACTCTCTTGGCGTGGATGGCGCACAGGTTAGTGTCTTCAAACAGACCCACCAAGTACGCCTCGCTTGCCTCCTGCAGAGCCATGACGGCGGAGCTCTGGAAGCGCAGATCGGTCTTGAAGTCCTGAGCGATCTCACGCACCAGGCGCTGGAAGGGCAGCTTGCGGATCAACAGCTCAGTGGATTTCTGGTAGCGACGGATCTCTCTCAGAGCGACGGTGCCGGGCCTGTAACGGTGAGGCTTCTTCACGCCGCCGGTAGCCGGGGCGCTCTTGCGGGCTGCCTTGGTGGCCAGCTGCTTCCTCGGGGCCTTGCCACCGGTGGACTTGCGGGCGGTCTGCTTCGTTCTTGCCATGGCGCTGAACTCTTGAAAGAGAATAACGCTCCCTCGCCTCCTCACGGCCCTTTTAAGCTTTAGAGCCGCTCGTCGCCGATTGGACGTGTCGGAGCTGCCAGCGTCTGATAGGGCGTCTTCAAAATCGAGCTTGCGCGCTATTGGCCGTCATTCCGAACCGCAAAATACTGCTGTTAGAACACAGTGGCGGCTTACTGCTGTCCAGCCTGGTTTTATGTACACTAAACGCAATGCAGGTTGATCGCTCTCATTTGTTTATTCAACAATACTTATCTCCGCACACACGAACATAATACCCACCCGTGTGTATATATCTAGGTATTTTCAGCTTGTAAATATTTATCTTGTCAATTGTTTTAGTGCTTTTACTCATTGATCAAAAGCATAATAGTGTGTGCATGTATGTGTATATCTATATATATCTATATATATCTATATCTATATATATATCTATATATATATATATCTATATCCATATCTATATATATATATAAATATAGACACACATCGCGTTATATATACTATTTTCATTTTAGTTTATTCCTTTATCACGTAACGTGATAAAGGAATTCATAGAATATGCACTACACGTATTTTGCGTGTATTACATGTACTGCGTGTTGTGTTACTGGTGAGGAAACGTAGCACTTTTTGAGTAGAGTTGGGTGGCTCTTAAAAGAGCCTTTGGGTATGGACAAAGAAGCGGAGATTTACTTGGCCTTGACCGCCTTCTCGGTCTTCTTGGGGAGAAGCACAGCCTGAATGTTGGGCAGCACACCACCCTGGGCAATGGTAACTCCTCCGAGCAGTTTGTTCAACTCCTCGTCGTTGCGAACAGCCAGCTGCAGATGACGGGGGATGATACGAGTCTTCTTGTTGTCGCGGGCGGCGTTGCCGGCCAACTCGAGAATCTCAGCGGTAAGATACTCCAGCACGGCGGCAAGGTAGACGGGGGCACCGGCGCCAACACGCTCTGCGTAGTTTCCTTTGCGCAGGAGCCTGTGCACACGGCCCACGGGGAACTGCAGCCCAGCGCGGGAAGAGCGAGTCTTGGCCTTGGCCCTAGCCTTGCCGCCGGTTTTGCCTCTTCCGCTCATGATGCAGGTCAGATGTGTTCGCTGAACAAAGCTGAAATAAAGCGAGAAGGCTCCCGGGCGCTGTTGATAAAGCAAAAGCGCCTACGTTCCTATTGGCTGCAAGCTTCGCGCAGCAACAGCCAATAGCGTCCCCGCCGTCGAACTCTAGCGGCCGCTCCCCCCTCCTCCTCGTGCAGCCTCCTCCCCCCTCCTCCTCGTGCAGTGTAAACGCTTGGCGCTGAGACAGCCAATCGCGTGTCCGCCGTCCAACGCCAGCGCCCGCCCTCCGCTGCTCGCTTTGGGCCCCCACCTCCCCCTCCTCCTCGTGCTGCCTGCTTTGTGTGTGTGTGAGACAGAGACCTACTGCTGCAGACAGAGACTTATGCCTTCCCGCTCAAATAAATCTAAAGTTGTAAACGAAAAGAAATAACCTAATAAACAAACTAATGAAACGAATACCTACAGTGGCTGTGGTTGTGCTATGACAGCTACTTATATGGGAGCCGTATTTGTATGTTAAAATGATGATCATACAACGATAAATAGTGTCATACGCCATACACATTAGACACTGTTATATGCTTTGAATACATATATGTACGTGTTTATAGCAAAGGAAGCTCTTTGAAACGAAACTGTGGGTGGCTCTTAAAAGAGCCGTTGTTAGAGAGGAACAAAACATGAAGGTAAACGGCACCGTTTACTTCTTCTTGGGGGCAGCCTTCTTGGGCTTCGCCGCCTTGGGCTTGGCCGCTTTGGGCTTGACAGCCTTGGCTTTCTTTGGGCTCTTGGTGGCTTTCTTGGGAGCCGCCGGCTTCTTCGCCTTCTTGGGGCTCTTGGTTGCCTTCTTCGCAGCCGCTGCGGGTTTCTTGGCCTTTTTGGGAGACTTCTTGGCCGCGGCGGGCTTCTTCGCCGCTACCTTCTTGGGCTTTTTCGCGGCAGCCGGTTTCTTGGCGGCGGGCTTCTTGGCTTTAGGAGCAGCCTTCTTGGCCGGCTTCTTCTTGGCCTCGGCCTGCTTCTTGTTGAGCTTGAAAGAGCCCGACGCGCCGGTGCCTTTGGTCTGCACCAGAGTGCCCTTGGTGACGAGGCTCTTGACGGCGATCTTAACGCGAGAGTTGTTCTTCTCCACGTCGTAGCCGCCGGCAGCCAGGGCTTTCTTCAGGGCGGCGAGGGACACGCCGCTCCTCTCCTTGGATGCCGAGACGGCCTTGACGATAAGCTCGCCGACGCTGGGGCCGGCCTTCTTGGGGCGGGCGGCCGCCTTCTTCTTGGGGGCCTTGGCGGGCGCCGAGGCGGCTGGGGCGGGAGCGACTTCTGCCATCGTTCTGCTTTGCTGCGTGCTGGAGCGAGCACTGTGTGTCTGCTGCTGTAGCGTTCTGTGGAACCTCCCTCAGCGGCGAGGGGGGCGGCCCTTAAGCGCCGCATGAGAACGTTGTAGACTCAACCCGGCCGGTGCTGTGCAGCCGTGGCGCAGCTGCAGGCTCGCGTTGTGTTTTCTCGCCGCGTTTCTCGCACGAAATCCGCGCGCGTGGCCAACCTGGCGAGCGTTAAAGCACTCTCCCGCCTCCGAGAGGCCCCCTCGCGTGTCGTGAAGGCGGAAAGGGCGGCGTGCGGACGGCGCCTTTCTCGCGGCGCTCCTCGAAGCGCGCCGAGCCGGCCGCGCTCCGAACGGGCAACGGCGCATTTGGCGTGCTTATCGTGTAATAATGTCGTGAAAGGGTATCGCGAGCGGGGCGAACGGCGTGGGTGTCGTCGGAGGAGAGTGTGGGCGAGAGCGTGTCGGGTGTGTGAGGCGCGTGTGCGTAGTTTAGCTGGTGTTGCGGGGCGCCCTTGTGGAGTGCGTAAAGCACAGTGCGCGCGCGGTGTGTTGCGCGAATGGACGACTCCCGCAGTCGACTCCCACGCGTCTTTGTCGCCGCCTGGTCTTCGTCGCCGGCGCCCCGCACTCGGATCGGCGCTCCTCGTGGAGCGCTCGGCTCTTGTGGGTCCCGGGCTCCGGGCGCGGCTCGTTAGGCGCACCTGAATCGACTCGGCGCTCCGGTAACGAGCCCTAATTCCCCCAAACACCGGCCCTCCACCAGCCCTAAGACCCCCCAACCCTAATTTATTCTAACTCTAAACCTCCTAACCCTAACATATTCTAACCCTAAGCCCCTCAACCCTAATATATTCTAACCCTAAGCACCATAACCCTAATATATTCTAACCCTAAGCACCCTAACCCTAATATATTCTAACCCTAACATATTCTAACCCTAAGCCCCCTAACCCTAACATATTCTAACCCAAAGCCCCCTAACCCTAACATATTCTAACCCTAAGCCCCCTAACCCTAACATATTCTAACCCTAAGCCCCTCAACCCTAATATATTCTAACCCTAAGCCCCTCAACCCTAATATATTCTAACCCTAAGCACCCTAACCCTAATATATTCTAACCCTAACATATTCTAACCCTAAGCCCCCTAACCCTAACATATTCTAACCCTAAGCCCCCTAACCCTAACATATTCTAACCCTAAGCCCCCTAACCCTAATATATTCTAACCCTAAGCCCCATAACCCTAACATATTCTAACCCTAATATATTCTAACCCTAAGCACCATAACCCTAATTTATTATAACCCTAATTTATTACAACCCTAACCCTAATTCATGACAACCCCAACCGCCCAGAACCCTAATACAGAAGAAAAAAATGAGCGTGAGGCCACACTTTTATTGTGGTAACATTTTTAATAGATCCAAATATAGCAGTAGGTAAAGGCCTACATGAACATTCTGTCAATCGGAAGGCTGAGGCCTAGCGGCTAAATTCACACTCCACGAGCGCTGCAATACTGAGGCCTAACTCCTAACTTTACCTGAACACACCGCAGCAGCACTGTAACACTGAGGCCTAGTGCCTACTTTTACCTGCGCGCTCACTCTACCTGCTGTAGAACCTCGTTGCCTAGCTGCGGCTCTTACGCGTACGCATTCCACAAGCACCCGTAGAACTCTGAGGCCTAGCTTCTAAATACACCTGCACACGCTGCAGCAGCACTACATAACTGAGGCCTAACTTATCAAGACACCGAAAAACACTGCAGAAGCACTA
Organism: Astyanax mexicanus; assembly: GCF_023375975.1. Taxonomy (NCBI): domain Eukaryota; kingdom Metazoa; phylum Chordata; class Actinopteri; order Characiformes; family Acestrorhamphidae; genus Astyanax; species Astyanax mexicanus. The sequence goes on along the minus strand of NW_026040079.1, from coordinate 50,128 downwards.
TATTGCTCAGGCCTAACATATAAATAGACCTAAATACGCTGCAGAAGCACTATATTGCTCAGGGCTAACATCTAAATAGACCTGAAAACACTGCAGAAGCACTATATTACTGAGGCCTAGCTCCTAAATGTACCTGCACACACTGCAGCAGCCCTATGATACTCAGCCCTAACTTATAGTGCTGCTGCAGTGTGTGCAGGTATATTCTACTGAGGCATAACATAGTAAAATGGTGCTCTGCAGTGTTTTTTTTTGGTATTTATATGAGGCCTAGCTCCTAAATGTACCTGCACACACTGAATCAGCACTATAATACTGAGGCCTAACAAATCAATATACCTAAAAACGCTGCAGAAGCACTATATTGCTCAGGCCTAACATATAAACAGACATGAAAACTCTGCAGAACCACTACATAACTGAGGCCTTACTTATCAAGATACCTAAAAACACTGCGGCAGCACTACATAACTGAGCCCTTACTTATCAAAATACCTAAAAAACACTGCGGCAGCACTACATAACTGAGCCCTTACTTATCAAGATACCTAAAAACACTGCAGCAGCACTACATTACTGAGGCCTTACTTATCAAGATACTTAAAAACACTGCAGCAGCACTACATTACTGAGGCCTAGCTCCTAAATGTACCTGCACACACTGCAGCAGCACTATGATACTCAGCCCTAACTTATAGTGCTGCTGCAGTGTGTGCAGGTATATACTACTGAGGCCTAACATATAAATATAACTAAAAAAAAAACACTGCAGCAGCACTATAATACTGAGGCCTAGTGCCTACTTTTACCTGCGCGCTCACTCTACCTGCTGTAGAACCTCGTTGCCTAGCTGCGGCTCTTACGCGTACGCATTCCACAAGCACCCGTAGAACTCTGAGGCCTAGCTTCTAAATACACCTGCACACGCTGCAGCAGCACTACATAACTGAGGCCTAACTTATCAAGACACCGAAAAACACTGCAGAAGCACTATATTGCTCAGGCCTAACATATAAATAGACCTAAATACGCTGCAGAAGCACTATATTGCTCAGGCCTAACATATAAATAGATCTAAATACGCTGCAGAAGCACTATATTACTGAGGCCTAGCTCCTAAATGTACCTGCACACACTGCAGCAGCACTATAATACTGAGGCCTAACAAATCAATATACCTAAAAACTCTGCAGAACCACTACATAACTGAGGCCTTACTTATCAAGATACCTAAAAACACTGCAGCAGCACTACATTACTGAGGCCTTACTTATCAAGATACTTAAAAACGCTGCGGCAGCACTACATTACTGAGGCCTAGCTCCTAAATGTACCTGCACACACTGCAGCAGCACTATGATACTCAGCCCTAACTTATAGTGCTGCTGCAGTGTGTGCAGGTATATTCTACTGAGGCATAACATAGTAAAATGGTGCTGCTGCAGTGTTTTTTTTTTGGTATATTTATGAGGCCTAGCTCCTAAATGTACCTGCACACACTGAAGCAGCACTACAATACTGAGGCCTAACAAATCAATATACCTAAAAACGCTGCAGAAGCACTATATTGCTCAGGCCTAACATACAAATAGACACGAAAACTCTGCGGCAGCACTACATAACTGAGGCCTAGCACCTAAATGTACCTGCACACACTGCAGCAGCACTATGATACTCAGCCCTAACTTATAGTGCTGCTGCAGTGTGTGCAGGTATATACTACTGAGGCCTAACATATAAATATAACTAAAAAAACACTGCAGCAGCACCATATTACTGAGGCCTAGCTCCTAAATTAACCTGAACACACTGCAGCAGCACTGTAACACTGAGGCCTAGTGCCTACTTTTACCTGCGCGCTCACTCTACCTGCTGTAGAACCTTGTTGGCTAGCTGCGGCTCTTACACGTACGCATTCCACCAGCACCCGATGAACTGAGGCCTAGCTTCTAAATACACCTGCACACGCTGCAGCAACACTATGACAGACAGGCCTAACGTAGAAATATACCTGCACACACTGAAGCAGCACTATGATACTCAGGCGTAACATAGTAATGTAGTGCTGCTGCAGTGTGTGCAGGTATATTTATGAGACCTAACATATAAATATACCTGAAAATGCTGCAGCAGCACTACATAACTGATGCCTAACTTATCAATATACCTAAAAACACTGCAGAAGCACTATATTACTCAGGCCTAACATATAAATAGACCTAAAAACACTGCAGAAACACTACATAACTGAGGCCTAACTTATCAATATACCTAAAAACACTGCAGAAGCACTATATTACTCAGGCCTAACATATAAATAGACCTAAAAACACTGCAGAAACACTACATAACTGAGGCCTAACTTATCAATATACCTAAACCACCAGCACCTGTAGAACTCTGAGGCCTAGCTGTGTGCAGCAGCATAATAAGCTAAATTTCTACTCCAAACAGTAAGCGTGTTGCTTTACTACCCTGATCTGGTTCTACTTGCTGCCTGTTAAGACAAACATGACGCCAAAATTGGGGTCTCGCTTGCTGACCTGGGAGGGGGCTTATTTATGCCTTTGTAAGACGAAGCACACCTGGCTCTATCGTTCACACGCGGCTCTCGTTAGCAGCATCAGGTGTGGAAGCTCAGATGTTGGACCAACAGTCGTGTAGGGTGTGTTTTGTGTGGCTTACAGCTGATTTTCTGTTTATGGATGCAGAAAAAAGTTTGTAACACCACAAATAGGTTACATTTAACATTAATCATTCATAGCGACATATGATTTCTAATCACATGTTTATATGCAGCTCACTAGGAGCTAGTTTTGGTGTATGTCTAGATTCATTGGCTGTATTTTCTTGAAACAAATTACAACAGAGTTTGTCACAGTATGTGTCATAGGGCAGAGCAGTTACACGCTTATCATTGGGATTGTGTTACTACTAGGTAAGCTCAACTGTTCTTTAATTATAGCACTATAATAATCTAGCACTATAGTAATTATAGCACTTTGCACGTGGCTAATGTGTACATACATATGTGTACTTTGATCTCCTCTAGGCATAGACGTTGTGCAATATGTCACTTCCCCATGAATAGCATAATCTCTTATACACACTTTGTGCTGTACCACCTCTTATGTACTATTTGTGTGATTTATTGACCACCTATGTACTGGTCACTAGTGTCACTAGTCACTGCATAGCCCAGCACATAATGGGGAATCATGCGCCTTCCATTTCTTCTATCTATATATCTATATCTATATCTATATATCTATATCTATATCTCTATATCTATATCTCTATATCTATATCTATATATCTATATCTATATCTATATATATATCTATATATATATATATATATGTATATATATATCTATATATATACATATATATATATATATATATATATATCTCTATATACATATATATATATATATCTCTATATACATATATATATATCTATATACATATCTAATATACATATACATATCTAATATATCATATATATATATATATATATATATATGTTCACAATTTTATTTATTATTTTTATACATATAAATATACACATTCACTACAATACACACACACACACACACTACGTATATGAATACTTAATGTTTTTTTTTTCTTTTCCAAAACACATTAGAAAAGGGACACGGAACGCTGCTCTTTAGTGGAAAACGTGGGTGGCTCTTAAAAGAGCCGTTGGGTTTGATCGGAGCGGGTTCGCTCTTTACTTGGAGCTGGTGTACTTGGTGACGGCCTTTGTTCCCTCGGAGACGGCGTGCTTGGCCAGCTCGCCGGGCAGAAGCAGGCGCACGGCGGTCTGGATCTCCCTGGAGGTGATGGTGGAACGCTTGTTGTAGTGAGCCAGGCGGGAAGACTCACCGGCGATGCGCTCGAAGATGTCGTTCACGAAGGAGTTCATGATACCCATCGCCTTTGAGGAGATTCCGGTGTCGGGGTGGACCTGCTTCAGCACCTTGTAGACGTAGATGGCGTAGCTCTCCTTCCTGGACTTTCTGCGCTTCTTGCCTCCCTTGCCGGCGGTCTTGGTGACGGCCTTCTTGGAGCCCTTCTTCGGGGCGGACTTTGCTGGCTCAGGCATCCTGCTCGTCTTCGAGTTAGACTGAAGAATGAGGGGGAGGCGACTAACCCCCACGTTATTTACACTCTGCTAGTCTAATTAACATGAGTCACGCCTTTCGAATGCCGTCAAACCACCATTGGACAAACACAGCTCGCTCCACTGTAATACCCCTCCCCCCCTCCCCCCCTCCCCCCTCCCCCCCCCAACCCCATCCACCCTCCACCCTCCACCCGCTGCTGCAGCCTGCTCTTTGTGTGCCTTCCCGCGCACACAGCGGCGAAGGCGACGGCCCCCGTGTAGGACTAAGTGTACTAAGTTTAAGACCGTTTTATACCTTGTAAAAATTGACGCTTCGTATGCGTTAGCTTAGAAGCGGACAAATAAAGACATATGCGCTTTGAGAGCGCGCACAAACGCGCGCCTGTATGTTTATTCATCACTTTGCCTTCGTGTAAACTAATGTCTGGTTCAGTTGAATGGCCGGGAGATCCTACGGCGGTCCTCTAAAACTACCTAAAACTCATACAATAATTGACTTTACGCTGACGCTTCTTATTCCCAGACTCGGATATTTATATGATGAAAATCTATTCTTTAATAACACACGTGCGTATACATATACACACACACACACACACACTGGTAGGCATATATGTATAAATTATCTATAAATATATAGCGTACACACACACACACACACACAATAATACTGATATCCTTAAATATATCTTTCATAGTGCATTTCCACACTTTATCTGCTAATTCACGGGCAGTGGGACGTTTTATATAGGGAAATTTAGTGTTATTCAACTACTGTATCTTATTCAAACACGGAAAACTTGTCTTTGGGTGGATTTGTGGGTGGCTCTTAAAAGAGCCGTTGTTGTTTGCGTTGTTCTAGACGAGCGTTTAACCTCCGAATCCGTAAAGAGTGCGTCCCTGGCGTTTCAGGGCGTACACCACATCCATGGCGGTGACGGTCTTTCTCTTGGCGTGCTCGGTGTAGGTGACGGCGTCTCTGATCACGTTCTCCAGGAACACTTTCAGCACACCGCGGGTCTCCTCGTAGATCAGACCGGAGATACGCTTGACGCCACCACGACGCGCAAGACGGCGGATAGCGGGCTTGGTGATGCCCTGGATGTTATCGCGAAGAACTTTGCGGTGACGCTTGGCGCCTCCTTTCCCGAGCCCCTTGCCTCCTTTTCCTCGGCCGGACATCGTTGCTGCTCTTGCTCCCTGTCGACGAGAAGAGAAAGAATGAAGTTAGAGCGGCCGGCCGGCGCCTGATATTCTACTCTACCGGACCTAGTTGAAGACAGAGAGGCGGAGCCCAGTACAAAGCAGCTGGGTGGCCCCTCGCGGTGAGGCCGTCCGCACCGCCCCCGCACGCTAGAGCGCTACAGAAAGACTGATTATAAACCGTATCTGCTTGAAAGTAATAACTGTAGATATCTTACACCAATGAATGCTGAATATTACATATTGCCAGACCGACTTTATGAAGCACTGAACCGCGTGGGACATTTGAATATTTTCCCCTCACCAAACAAACGGAGGGCAACGTACAAAAACATTTCGCTGTGTGTTTGTTCATTTGTTGGTTTTAGTAGTTGGTTTGAGTGTTGTACAAAGCCTATATTCAGCCAAAAAATAAAAAGCTTAATAAATATTGTCGTAATATATATCACTACATCATCTCTAAATCCCAGTGTTATCGCTCAAGAGACATGTAGTAGCAGTACAAACCCAAATACTCCATAAAAAAAAAGTAAATAAATCTAATAAAAATATTAATAATAATAATCCTTGAGAAATTCAACGTGTGGACCACAAAAAGGACGATTAATGTGTATCATGTACGTTTTATCAAATATAAGCCATTTTGTAAAGTGCATTCGTCAAACTAGGTGTATGTATTTACGGAGTTCATTAAACTTCTACTAATGTGTACTTCGGAAGTACTTTGAAAATTGTGCTGGGAGGTTGATTTATTTTCTAACAATCTTTCGGAATATGCTCCAATCCTTTTTTCTCACTTTACACATAAAATAATTATATCAGTTAATAATAACCCTCTTGATCCATAAGAAATGAACACTACTACACAACCATATGTGGCCCTCAAAATCCAAAATCATGTAAACAAATAAAACATTACAAAAGCAGGTAGAAAGATTTGTATTCTCACTCACTCATTTACAAATCTCTGCAGTGTACTCCTTAAACCTATTTCAATGTTACATGGAGATAGCATTAAAGAAATGTATACATATATTTAGTATGTTTTGTCAATCAAAAATACTAGGGCGGAATGAATCATGTTTTGGGTTCTAACATAGGAGCTGTGTATAATCTTTTCTTTTTCATTTTTCTATTTCTTTTTTGGTTTATATATATATATATATATATTTATATTTATATATATATAGATTATTTTAGGTATATACATTTTATTAGAGTTATTCTTGTTATGTTTTTTTTTGGTTTATGTTTCGTATTGTCCCTTCAAATTTCCTACAACAAAAAATAACACGGCAAAAAATCCTGCTTTAACATATTTCAGGCTTAGTGGATCATCAGTGGGCAACATTTGCAAATGGAAGGGGGCAAGATCCTCTGCTCTTTATTATAAAGTTGTAGCCATATATGCGGATCGTGTTAAACAACTGAAAAAGGAATCTCATTCTATTATCTTTATATGATAATATATAAAAGACAAATGCCCTAATCAAATTGTGATGAAAAGTACACATTTGTAGGCCATCTCTTGAAATAAACTATGGGTCAGAAACCTGTCGTAATGTAACACAATAAGCTCTAAATCACAGAGTGTTGGAACAGTCGAAGAAATAACCATAATAATAATAATATTTATTAGTAGTAGTAGTAGTAGTAGTAGTAGTGAGTAAGTATGTTTCTCAGAGACAGCCTGTCTTCTCATGGATAATAATCTGCCGTGTGAAATCCAAAATGTGGAACACACGAAGCACGATTACTGTGTCTCATGCATGTTTGATCAAATATAAGCTATTTGTTAAAGTGTATTCGCCAAACTAAGTGTACTCAATTACGGAGTTCACTAAACGTCTACTAATGCGTACCTCTAAAGTACTTCATAAATTGTGCTGGGAGTAGCAAATACATTACAACTCAAATTAAATAGTTGTTAATATTTGAATTTCAATCCGTCATTCCCTCTCAGACCCGAGCCATTTCGCTCACTTCGCTACACATAAAATATTGCAGTTAAAAACTCTCTTGATCCATGTGAACTAACACAATTAGACAACCATATGTGGCCCTCGTAATCCAAAATCATGCAAACAAATAAAATTTCAAAACAGGTCAAAAGATTTGTATTCTCACTCACTCATTCATAAATCTCTGCAGTGTATTCCTTCGACCAGCAGATGGACTCCAAGCTCCACCAAAAAACATCTCCCTTAGAACTGTCTGTCAAACCACACACAAACAAAGACAAAACAACAATTTACAAGATCAGTACATTAAACATATGTCAATGTTACATGGAGATAGCATTACATAAAATTATTAATACATTTATTATGTTTAAAATGTCTTAATATTAATATCTTTTCATGCATACAAAATAAATGCTGGGACACGTTGAAGGAAGTGGTTGGAAAAGAGAAAAAAGGTAAACATCAATTATTGCATATTATGGATATACACAAGCTCACTCTCACACACACATCCACACACATATAATAATAAATACATGAACATACATATAATTACATATCATTTCACATATATCTTTTGGTTTCTTTTTCTATGTCTTATGTGTTTTATATATATATTATTTTAGGTATATATATTATATTATATTTATTTGTGTTAGTTTCATTTGTTTTCTGTTTCATTTTGTCCCTTCAAATGTACCCAAACAAAAAAGAAATAATACAACAAATGAAATGCCTTAACATATGTACTGCTTAGTGGATCACCAGTGGGCAACTTTTGCAAATGGAAGGGGGGGAAAAACATCTTGCAAGATACAACAACAACAACTACCATAATAATAATAATAATAATAATAATAATAATAATAATAATAATAATAATAATTATTATTATTATTATTATAATTATTATTATTATGATTATTATTATTATTAGTAGTAGTAGTAGTAGTGAGTAAGTAGGTTTCTCAGAGAAAGCCTGTCTTCTCATGGACAATAATATGCCTTGTGAAATCCAAATTGTGGAACACACGAAGCACGATTACTGTGTCTCATGTATGTTTTATCAAATAGAAAAGAGTTTTCAAGTGTATTCGTCAAACTAAGTGTACTCAATTACAGAGTTCATTAAACTTCTACTAATGTGTACCTCTAAAGTACTTCAAAAATTGTGCTGGGCTTTGTAAATAATTGACAACTCAAATAAAATATTTGTTATTATTCGAATTCATGTCAATAATTCGCACTATGCCCCAATCCTTTTCACTCACTCTACACATAATATATTTGGTTCAGTGAAAATTTCTCCTGATCCATGTGAAATAACAGTATTAGACCACCATATGTGGCCCCCCTAATCCAAAATCATGTAAACAAATAAAACATTTCAAAACAGGTAAAAAGATTTGCTTTCTCACCCACTCATTCATAATTCTTTGCAGTGTCTGCATTCGACCAGCAGATGGGCTGCAAGCTCCACCAAAAAACAAGATCAGTACATTAAACCTATTTCAACCTTCCATAGAGATAGCATTAAATAAATAAATAACTCATATATAACTATATATATATACACAACAAATTAACATTATTCATGTTATAATTATTATTACACATATTAACACACCTTAAAATACACCTTAACAATTGGACAGAACGCCAATGACATAATTAGTAAAGATTTAATTATTTCTTAGGACTCAAGTCAAGTATACCAATGATGAAATATTTAAATGTGTCCTAAAGACTTGGTTCACTAGTCAGAGAGTAGCGGTTTAAATCTTGCCTTTAACCTTAGCTCCAAAAAATTATTTCATTCTTCTATCCAAAATAGTTAGAAATTAAAAGCACGGCCAAAAAACATGTATTGATTCCACGTTTAGTAACTCTTAACTTGTGTAAGCAATATTTAGCGAGCAGAATTACGCAAAATGGCGGCCATTTAAGGAAAACCAAATATCCACAAACGGTAGATTTTTAGAGAGTGGGGGAATGGACATTGCAGTTAAACTTTGCCCCGTAAAAAGATAATTTAATGCAATTACATTAATAAACTACACATCAAATTCGCTGTACCTCGTGACCTCTGACCTCTGACCTAGAGAAGGGAATGGCCGCCATTTTGTGAACCACGAAAACGTAAACAAACCCGCACGCTAAGCTAAGCTAAGCTATGCTAGCGCCTAGTTACCTATTCGGAAGCCATAGCAACCGCTCATGTAGGCGAGTTTCAACAACACTGTGGCTAAATACACTAATCACAATATAAAATACATACACAGGGGACAGAATGAACACCTACCTGCTAGTTTAGTGCAGTATATTTGGCCAATTTAATGGTACATGCTAATCGCTAATTTAGCTTCACTCACCTAGCTAGCAGCCCAGATAGCCAACAAACTAGCACTCCAGACACTCCACCCGTGGCCGGAGAATATACATATAATATATATCTTTATTATATATATATATATATATATATATATATATATATATATATATATATATATATATATATATATATATATATATATAGTGTGTGTGTGTGTGTGTAGAGAGAGAGAGAGAGAGAGAGAGACTAAAGTCTTAGTAGTGCCATGTACACGTGTCTAAAAAAATCACCCTATGGTCAAATACCAAAGAAAGTCATAATAATAATAATAAAAAAAATTATAATAAGAATAAGAATATTTATTATTATTATATTTTATTTTTTTGTTTAATTATTAATTTTTTTATTAACGCCATAATATCATTAATTATATTAGTGTTAATGTTGGTAAATTTGATTACGTATAATAAATATTAATAATGCTTTATTAATAAATAGTGAATAATAATTTGTTATTATTAATTATTAGTAGTATCATTCTGATTGTTATTATTATTATTATTATTATTATTATTAGTAGTAGTAGTAGTAGGAGTAGGAGTAGTAGTAGTATTATAAATGTTCATATAAGTAATTTGTATTACTATTAGTAATGGTAATATTAGTCATTTTATTTACTATTAAGAGTTTATTACTCATAATTTATTGTTATTATATGATTGGTGATATTATGTATAATTATTAATTTTATTATTAGTCATTTAGTAATTAACATTATTATGATTATTATTATCATCATCATCATCATCATTACAAGTAGTAGTATTACTATTTTCATTTATTTACATGTATTAAAGGTAATTGTATATTGTCCCAGGAAAATATAGATTGATTAGATTGATTATTACCAATAGTAAGATGAAAAACCAGAGTCAAGCCAATTTGGACCTTTCCACAAAGTTTATCTGTATTACATATAATATTTGCCCTGCAATTAGAGAGAAGATGTAATTTAAGGAATGTGACGTTGCTGCCATCTCCTGGACCCAATAAATAATTCCAAATAAAAAGTTTAAATGGGATATCTACATTTGATTTTTCCTTTATATTTACGAGTCAATGTGGTTTTGGACATAGTCTCATACACAGCCACAAGATATGCTCAAACATTGCAAAGACACATTGCCTCAATATATATGTGTGCGTGTGTTTGCATGAATGTCTAATTTTCTTTCCATAAAAAAAGGAAAAAAACAATAAATATATATGCTCAAGAATTATATAGATATATTCTTGAGCAATGCAATACAGAACTTTAACCACATGGTGGCATCCAAACTCTTAAAACGTGAAGTAGTCAGCTCAACATACACTTATATATACAAAGTGAAGTAAGTCTTATGTTCCATGTCCATATGAAAAGGTACTAAGCCTCATCAATGCAATTGCGCTGTTTAACAACACACACACACAAACACATATATATGTGTATATATGAACAATATATAAAACGTTTCTATATATTTTTTAGATATATATACAGAGAGAGAGAGAGAGAGAGAGAGAGAGAGAGAGCTCTTAAAACATGAAAACATGCGTATATAAATATATTGTAAGTCTTATGATACGTCCATAATCTATACATTAAGTAAACCTCACGATATATATATATGTAGCTAGGTATATATTAATATCTAGAGAGAATATGACAATATTACCGAGTATATCAATGTGTGTGTATATATTACATTGCACATGTAACACTGATGGATGCCGCCGTGTAGTGAAACAATGCCTTTTTCAGTAAGAAGAGTTCAATTTATGTCACCACACACACACTTATAACAGAACTCTTGCAACTTATAACAGTGCATGCAATGGTGCAGTTGAACCACACGGTGGCATCCAAGCTCCATCAGTGTTACATGCAGCAGTTCCCTCAGTACTCACGCACACACACATAATATATATATAGATGCCTTTCTCTATTATTTCACCAATAATGTGCTCATAAATCTTGTGCTTGTGTGTTTCTATGTATTTAGCCATTGCAGTAAGCTCTAGTAATTGCTGGCTATTAAAAAGGCGCGAAATATTGATAAAATGTACGTTATGTTAAATGTATACATTGTTTTGAGTACACTTAGTACTACTTTTTCATACAACATTCATATATATATATATATGAATGTTGTATGAAAAAGTAGTACTAAGTGTACTCAAAACAATGTATAATTTTATATAATAAATATAATATATATAAATGCATATAAAACGCATGTAGAAAAACAACTCTTTTGGCACAGACACAGGTAGGTGGCTCTTAAAAGAGCCGTTGGGTATTAAGGGAAAACGTCAAAGCGCTCCGTTTAAGCGCGCTCTCCGCGGATACGGCGGGCCAGCTGGATGTCCTTAGGCATAATGGTGACTCTCTTGGCGTGGATGGCGCACAGGTTAGTGTCTTCAAACAGACCCACCAAGTACGCCTCGCTTGCCTCCTGCAGAGCCATGACGGCGGAGCTCTGGAAGCGCAGATCGGTCTTGAAGTCCTGAGCGATCTCACGCACCAGGCGCTGGAAGGGCAGCTTGCGGATCAACAGCTCAGTGGATTTCTGGTAGCGACGGATCTCTCTCAGAGCGACGGTGCCGGGCCTGTAACGGTGAGGCTTCTTCACGCCGCCGGTAGCCGGGGCGCTCTTGCGGGCTGCCTTGGTGGCCAGCTGCTTCCTCGGGGCCTTGCCACCGGTGGACTTGCGGGCGGTCTGCTTCGTTCTTGCCATGGCGCTGAACTCTTGAAAGAGAATAACGCTCCCTCGCCTCCTCACGGCCCTTTTAAGCTTTAGAGCCGCTCGTCGCCGATTGGACGTGTCGGAGCTGCCAGCGTCTGATAGGGCGTCTTCAAAATCGAGCTTGCGCGCTATTGGCCGTCATTCCGAACCGCAAAATACTGCTGTTAGAACACAGTGGCGGCTTACTGCTGTCCAGCCTGGTTTTATGTACACTAAACGCAATGCAGGTTGATCGCTCTCATTTGTTTATTCAACAATACTTATCTCCGCACACACGAACATAATACCCACCCGTGTGTATATATCTAGGTATTTTCAGCTTGTAAATATTTATCTTGTCAATTGTTTTAGTGCTTTTACTCATTGATCAAAAGCATAATAGTGTGTGCATGTATGTGTATATCTATATATATCTATATATATCTATATCTATATATATATCTATATATATATATATCTATATCCATATCTATATATATATATAAATATAGACACACATCGCGTTATATATACTATTTTCATTTTAGTTTATTCCTTTATCACGTAACGTGATAAAGGAATTCATAGAATATGCACTACACGTATTTTGCGTGTATTACATGTACTGCGTGTTGTGTTACTGGTGAGGAAACGTAGCACTTTTTGAGTAGAGTTGGGTGGCTCTTAAAAGAGCCTTTGGGTATGGACAAAGAAGCGGAGATTTACTTGGCCTTGACCGCCTTCTCGGTCTTCTTGGGGAGAAGCACAGCCTGAATGTTGGGCAGCACACCACCCTGGGCAATGGTAACTCCTCCGAGCAGTTTGTTCAACTCCTCGTCGTTGCGAACAGCCAGCTGCAGATGACGGGGGATGATACGAGTCTTCTTGTTGTCGCGGGCGGCGTTGCCGGCCAACTCGAGAATCTCAGCGGTAAGATACTCCAGCACGGCGGCAAGGTAGACGGGGGCACCGGCGCCAACACGCTCTGCGTAGTTTCCTTTGCGCAGGAGCCTGTGCACACGGCCCACGGGGAACTGCAGCCCAGCGCGGGAAGAGCGAGTCTTGGCCTTGGCCCTAGCCTTGCCGCCGGTTTTGCCTCTTCCGCTCATGATGCAGGTCAGATGTGTTCGCTGAACAAAGCTGAAATAAAGCGAGAAGGCTCCCGGGCGCTGTTGATAAAGCAAAAGCGCCTACGTTCCTATTGGCTGCAAGCTTCGCGCAGCAACAGCCAATAGCGTCCCCGCCGTCGAACTCTAGCGGCCGCTCCCCCCTCCTCCTCGTGCAGCCTCCTCCCCCCTCCTCCTCGTGCAGTGTAAACGCTTGGCGCTGAGACAGCCAATCGCGTGTCCGCCGTCCAACGCCAGCGCCCGCCCTCCGCTGCTCGCTTTGGGCCCCCACCTCCCCCTCCTCCTCGTGCTGCCTGCTTTGTGTGTGTGTGAGACAGAGACCTACTGCTGCAGACAGAGACTTATGCCTTCCCGCTCAAATAAATCTAAAGTTGTAAACGAAAAGAAATAACCTAATAAACAAACTAATGAAACGAATACCTACAGTGGCTGTGGTTGTGCTATGACAGCTACTTATATGGGAGCCGTATTTGTATGTTAAAATGATGATCATACAACGATAAATAGTGTCATACGCCATACACATTAGACACTGTTATATGCTTTGAATACATATATGTACGTGTTTATAGCAAAGGAAGCTCTTTGAAACGAAACTGTGGGTGGCTCTTAAAAGAGCCGTTGTTAGAGAGGAACAAAACATGAAGGTAAACGGCACCGTTTACTTCTTCTTGGGGGCAGCCTTCTTGGGCTTCGCCGCCTTGGGCTTGGCCGCTTTGGGCTTGACAGCCTTGGCTTTCTTTGGGCTCTTGGTGGCTTTCTTGGGAGCCGCCGGCTTCTTCGCCTTCTTGGGGCTCTTGGTTGCCTTCTTCGCAGCCGCTGCGGGTTTCTTGGCCTTTTTGGGAGACTTCTTGGCCGCGGCGGGCTTCTTCGCCGCTACCTTCTTGGGCTTTTTCGCGGCAGCCGGTTTCTTGGCGGCGGGCTTCTTGGCTTTAGGAGCAGCCTTCTTGGCCGGCTTCTTCTTGGCCTCGGCCTGCTTCTTGTTGAGCTTGAAAGAGCCCGACGCGCCGGTGCCTTTGGTCTGCACCAGAGTGCCCTTGGTGACGAGGCTCTTGACGGCGATCTTAACGCGAGAGTTGTTCTTCTCCACGTCGTAGCCGCCGGCAGCCAGGGCTTTCTTCAGGGCGGCGAGGGACACGCCGCTCCTCTCCTTGGATGCCGAGACGGCCTTGACGATAAGCTCGCCGACGCTGGGGCCGGCCTTCTTGGGGCGGGCGGCCGCCTTCTTCTTGGGGGCCTTGGCGGGCGCCGAGGCGGCTGGGGCGGGAGCGACTTCTGCCATCGTTCTGCTTTGCTGCGTGCTGGAGCGAGCACTGTGTGTCTGCTGCTGTAGCGTTCTGTGGAACCTCCCTCAGCGGCGAGGGGGGCGGCCCTTAAGCGCCGCATGAGAACGTTGTAGACTCAACCCGGCCGGTGCTGTGCAGCCGTGGCGCAGCTGCAGGCTCGCGTTGTGTTTTCTCGCCGCGTTTCTCGCACGAAATCCGCGCGCGTGGCCAACCTGGCGAGCGTTAAAGCACTCTCCCGCCTCCGAGAGGCCCCCTCGCGTGTCGTGAAGGCGGAAAGGGCGGCGTGCGGACGGCGCCTTTCTCGCGGCGCTCCTCGAAGCGCGCCGAGCCGGCCGCGCTCCGAACGGGCAACGGCGCATTTGGCGTGCTTATCGTGTAATAATGTCGTGAAAGGGTATCGCGAGCGGGGCGAACGGCGTGGGTGTCGTCGGAGGAGAGTGTGGGCGAGAGCGTGTCGGGTGTGTGAGGCGCGTGTGCGTAGTTTAGCTGGTGTTGCGGGGCGCCCTTGTGGAGTGCGTAAAGCACAGTGCGCGCGCGGTGTGTTGCGCGAATGGACGACTCCCGCAGTCGACTCCCACGCGTCTTTGTCGCCGCCTGGTCTTCGTCGCCGGCGCCCCGCACTCGGATCGGCGCTCCTCGTGGAGCGCTCGGCTCTTGTGGGTCCCGGGCTCCGGGCGCGGCTCGTTAGGCGCACCTGAATCGACTCGGCGCTCCGGTAACGAGCCCTAATTCCCCCAAACACCGGCCCTCCACCAGCCCTAAGACCCCCCAACCCTATTTTATTCTAACTCTAAACCTCCTAACCCTAACATATTCTAACCCTAAGCCCCTCAACCCTAATATATTCTAACCCTAAGCACCCTAACCCTAACATATTCTAACCCTAAGCCCCATAACCCTAATATATTCTAACCCTAAGCCCCATAACCCTAACATATTCTAACCCTAATATATTCTAACCCTAAGCACCATAACCCTAACATATTCTAACCCTAAGCCCCATAACCCTAACATATTCTAACCCTAATATATTCTAACCCTAAGCCCCATAACCTTAACATATTCTAACCCTAAGCCCCATAACCCTAATATATTGTAACCCTAAGCCCCATAACCCTAATTTATTACAACCCTAACTCTAATTTATTACAACCCTAATCCCCTATAACACTAATTCATTGCAACCCCAACCGCCCAGAACCCTAATACAGAAGAAAAAAAAAAGAGCGTGAGGCCACACTTTTATTGTGGTAACATTTTTAATAGATCCAAATATAGCAGTAGGTAAAGGCCTACATGAACATTCTGTCAATCGGAAGGCTGAGGCCTAGCGGCTAAATTCACACTCCACGAGCGCTGCAATACTGAGGCCTAACTCCTAACTTTACCTGAACACACCGCAGCAGCACTGTAACACTGAGGCCTAGTGCCTACTTTTACCTGCGCGCTCACTCTACCTGCTGTAGAACCTCGTTGCCTAGCTGCGGCTCTTACGCGTACGCGTTCCACAAGCACCCGTAGAACTCTGAGGCCTAGCTTCTAAATACACCGAAAAACACTGCAGAAGCACTATATTGCTCAGGCCTAACATATAAATAGACCTAAATACGCTGCAGAAGCACTATATTGCTCAGGGCTAACATCTAAATAGACCTGAAAACACTGCGGCAGCACTACATTACTGAGGCCTAGCTCCTAAATGTACCTGCACACACTGCAGCAGCCCTATGATACTCAGCCCTAACTTATAGTGCTGCTGCAGTGTGTGCAGGTATATTCTACTGAGGCATAACATAGTAAAATGGTGCTCTGCAGTGTTTTTTTTTGTTATTTATATGAGGCCTAGCTCCTAAATGTACCTGCACACACTGAATCAGCACTATAATACTGAGGCCTAACAAATCAATATACCTAAAAACGCTGCAGAAGCACTATATTGCTCAGGCCTAACATATAAACAGACATGAAAACTCTGCAGAACCACTACATAACTGAGGCCTTACTTATCAAGATACCTAAAAACACTGCGGCAGCACTACATAACTGAGCCCTTACTTATCAAGATACCTAAAAACACTGCGGCAGCACTACATAACTGAGCCCTTACTTATCAAGATACCTAAAAACACTGCGGCAGCACTACATAACTGAGCCCTTACTTATCAAGATACCTAAAAACACTGCAGCAGCACTACATTACTGAGGCCTTACTTATCAAGATACTTAAAAACACTGCAGCAGCACTACATTACTGAGGCCTAGCTCCTAAATGTACCTGCACACACTGCAGCAGCACTATGATACTCAGCCCTAACTTAGTGCTGCTGCAGTGTGTGCAGGTATATTCTACTGAGGCATAACATAGTAAAATGGTGCTGCTGCAGTGTTTTTTTTTGGTATATTTATGAGGCCTAGCTCCTAAATGTACCTGCACACACTGCAGCAGCACTATGATACTCAGCCCTAACTTATAGTGCTGCTGCAGTGTGTGCAGGTATATACTACTGAGGCATAACATATAAATATAACTAAAAAAAAAACACTGCAGCAGCACTATAATACTGAGGCCTAGTGCCTACTTTTACCTGCGCGCTCACTCTACCTGCTGTAGAACCTCGTTGCCTAGCTGCGGCTCTTACGCGTACGCATTCCACAAGCACCCGTAGAACTCTGAGGCCTAGCTTCTAAATACACCTGCACACGCTGCAGCAGCACTACATAACTGAGGCCTAACTTATCAAGACACCGAAAAACACTGCAGAAGCACTATATTGCTCAGGCCTAACATATAAATAGACCTAAATACGCTGCAGAAGCACTATATTGCTCAGGCCTAACATATAAATAGATCTAAATACGCTGCAGAAGCACTATATTACTGAGGCCTAGCTCCTAAATGTACCTGCACACACTGCAGCAGCACTATAATACTGAGGCCTAACAAATCAATATACCTAAAAACTCTGCAGAACCACTACATAACTGAGGCCTTACTTATCAAGATACCTAAAAACACTGCGGCAGCACTACATTACTGAGGCCTTACTTAGAAATAGACCAGAAAACACTGCGGCAGCACTACATAACTGAGGCCTTACTTATCAAGATACTTAAAAACGCTGCGGCAGCACTACATTACTGAGGCCTAGCTCCTAAATGTACCTGCACACACTGCAGCAGCACTATGATACTCAGCCCTAACTTTGTGCTGCTGCAGTGTGTGCAGGTATATACTACTGAGGCATAACATAGTAAAATGGTGCTGCTGCAGTGTTTTTTTTGGGGGTATATTTATGAGGCCTAGCTCCTAAATGTACCTGCACACACTGAAGCAGCACTACAATACTGAGGCCTAACAAATCAATATACCTAAAAACGCTGCAGAAGCACTATATTGCTCAGGCCTAACATATAAATAGACATGAAAACTCTGCGGCAGCACTACATAACTGAGGCCTAGCACCTAAATGTACCTGCACACACTGCAGCAGCACTATGATACTCAGCCCTAACTTATAGTGCTGCTGCAGTGTGTGCAGGTATATACTACTGAGGCCTAACATATAAATATAACGAAAAAAACACTGCAGCAGCACCCTATTACTGAGGCCTAGCTCCTAAATTAACCTGAACACACTGAAGCAGCACTGTAACACTGAGGCCTAGTGCCTACTTTTACCTGCGCGCTCACTCTACCTGCTGTAGAACCTTGTTGGCTAGCTGCGGCTCTTACACGTACGCATTCCACCAGCACCCGATGAACTGAGGCCTAGCTTCTAAATACACCTGCACACGCTGCAGCAACACTATGACAGACAGGCCTAACGTAGAAATATACCTGCACACACTGAAGCAGCACTATGATACTCAGGCGTAACATAGTAATGTAGTGCTGCTGCAGTGTGTGCAGGTATATTTATGAGACCTAACATATAAATATACCTGAAAATGCTGCAGCAGCACTACATAACTGATGCCTAACTTATCAATATACCTAAAAACACTGCAGAAGCACTATACTACTCAGGCCTAACATATAAATAGACCTAAAAACACTGCAGAAACACTACATAACTGAGGCCTAACTTATCAATATACCTAAACCACCAGCACCTGTAGAACTCTGAGGCCTAGCTGTGTGCAGCAGCATAATAAGCTAAATTTCTACTCCAAACAGTAAGCGTGTTGCTTTACTACCCTGATCTGGTTCTACTTGCTGCCTGTTAAGACAAACATGACGCCAAAATTGGGGTCTCGCTTGCTGACCTGGGAGGGGGCTTATTTATGCCTTTGTAAGACGAAGCACACCTGGCTCTATCGTTCACACGCGGCTCTCGTTAGCAGCATCAGGTGTGGAAGCTCAGATGTTGGACCAACAGTCGTGTAGGGTGTGTTTTGTGTGTCTTACAGCTGATTTTCTGTTTATGGATGCAGGAAAAAGTTAGTAACACCACAAATAGGTTACATTTAACATTAATCATTCATAGCGACATATGATTTCTAATCACATGTTTATATGCAGCTCACTAGGAGCTAGTTTTGGTGTATTTCTAGATTCATTGGCTGTATTTTCTTGAAACAAATTACAACAGAGTTTGTCACAGTATGTGTCATAGGGCAGAGCAGTTACACGCTTATCATTGGGATTGTGTTACTAATAGGTAAGCTCAACTGTTCTTTAATTATAGCACTATAATAATCTAGCGCTATAGTAATTATAGCACTTTGCACGTGGCAAATGTGTACATACATATGTGTACTTTTATCTCCTCTAGGCATAGACGTTGTGCAATATGTCACTTCCCCATGAATAGCATAATCTCTTAAACACACTTTGTGCTGTACCACCTCTTATGTACTATTTGTGTGATTTATTGACCACCTATGTACTGGTCACTAGTGTCACTAGTCACTGCTTAGCCCAGCACATAATGGGGAATCATGCGCCTTCCATTTCTTCTATCTATATATCTATATCTATATATATATATACATATATATCTATATACATATACATATATCTATATACAGATACATATATCTATATACATATACATATATCTATATATATATATATATATATATATATATATATATATATATATATACGTATATATACGTATATATATATATATACACATATCTATATATATATACATATATATATCTATATACATATACATATATCTATATACAGATACATATATCTATATACATATACATATATCTATATATATATATATATACGTATATATATATACGTGTATATATATATATATATATATATATATATATATATACACACATATATCTATATACATATATATATACACATATATCTATATACATATATATCTATATATATCTATATACATATATATATATCTATATATTGTGTGTTCACAATTTTATTTATTATTTTTATACATATAAATATACACATTCACTACAATACACACACACACACACACACACACTACGTATATGAATACTTAATGTGTGTGTTTTTTTTAAAACACATTAGAAAAGGGACACGGAACGCTGCTCTTTAGTGGAAAACGTGGGTGGCTCTTAAAAGAGCCGTTGGGTTTGATCGGAGCGGGTTCGCTCTTTACTTGGAGCTGGTGTACTTGGTGACGGCCTTTGTTCCCTCGGAGACGGCGTGCTTGGCCAGCTCGCCGGGCAGAAGCAGGCGCACGGCGGTCTGGATCTCCCTGGAGGTGATGGTGGAACGCTTGTTGTAGTGAGCCAGGCGGGAAGACTCACCGGCGATGCGCTCGAAGATGTCGTTCACGAAGGAGTTCATGATACCCATCGCCTTTGAGGAGATTCCGGTGTCGGGGTGGACCTGCTTCAGCACCTTGTAGACGTAGATGGCATAGCTCTCCTTCCTGGACTTTCTGCGCTTCTTGCCTCCCTTGCCGGCGGTCTTGGTGACGGCCTTCTTGGAGCCCTTCTTCGGGGCGGACTTTGCTGGCTCAGGCATCCTGCTCGTCTTCGAGTTAGACTGAAGAATGAGGGGGAGGCGACTAACCCCCACGTTATTTACACTCTGCTAGTCTAATTAACATGAGTCACGCCTTTCGAATGCCGTCAAACCACCATTGGACAAACACAGCTCGCTCCACTGTAATACCCCTCCCCCCCTCCCCCCCTCCCCCCTCCCCCCCCCAACCCCATCCACCCTCCACCCTCCACCCGCTGCTGCAGCCTGCTCTTTGTGTGCCTTCCCGCGCACACAGCGGCGAAGGCGACGGCCCCCGTGTAGGACTAAGTGTACTAAGTTTAAGACCGTTTTATACCTTGTAAAAATTGACGCTTCGTATGCGTTAGCTTAGAAGCGGACAAATAAAGACATATGCGCTTTGAGAGCGCGCACAAACGCGCGCCTGTATGTTTATTCATCACTTTGCCTTCGTGTAAACTAATGTCTGGTTCAGTTGAATGGCCGGGAGATCCTACGGCGGTCCTCTAAAACTACCTAAAACTCATACAATAATTGACTTTACGCTGACGCTTCTTATTCCCAGACTCGGATATTTATATGATGAAAATCTATTCTTTAATAACACACGTGCGTATACATATACACACACACACACACACACTGGTAGGCATATATGTATAAATTATCTATAAATATATAGCGTACACACACACACACACACAATAATACTGATATCCTTAAATATATCTTTCATAGTGCATTTCCACACTTTATCTGCTAATTCACGGGCAGTGGGACGTTTTATATAGGGAAATTTAGTGTTATTCAACTACTGTATCTTATTCAAACACGGAAAACTTGTCTTTGGGTGGATTTGTGGGTGGCTCTTAAAAGAGCCGTTGTTGTTTGCGTTGTTCTAGACGAGCGTTTAACCTCCGAATCCGTAAAGAGTGCGTCCCTGGCGTTTCAGGGCGTACACCACATCCATGGCGGTGACGGTCTTTCTCTTGGCGTGCTCGGTGTAGGTGACGGCGTCTCTGATCACGTTCTCCAGGAACACTTTCAGCACACCGCGGGTCTCCTCGTAGATCAGACCGGAGATACGCTTGACGCCACCACGACGCGCAAGACGGCGGATAGCGGGCTTGGTGATGCCCTGGATGTTATCGCGAAGAACTTTGCGGTGACGCTTGGCGCCTCCTTTCCCGAGCCCCTTGCCTCCTTTTCTTTTTTTTTTTTTTTAAGGTCTTTATTTAATTAGTAACAAGCATACATTTGACAGAGTACACTAATTGCAGCATATATTTACATTAATCATTTACAAAATAAAAAAGTTCCATAAGTCCGAATTTTTGAAAAGTTTGTTCAAAGTCCTCAGTCTCTTTAATTCAGTTTTAATTTGTTTAAAAACTATTTGACTGGAGACAAATTGTTGGTCGATAGTCATCCTGCATCTTGTTTTCCACAGTTTAGACTTAACAACATTTAAAACCCACCAGAAGAAATCATGCTTATTATTGTCCATTTTTTCATCAAAGATACCATAAATTACAGATTTAACATGTATATTTATATCCAAACCTATTTCTTTAACCAAGTCCCACACTTCCTGGGAACGATAACAAAATAATAAAAAATGCTCTAAGGTCTCTTCTTCTTGACAATTAGGCATGGGGCATAAAGTGGTTTTAACAAAACAGCTCCATCTTACTACAGCTCTTACCGGTAGTCTTCTTATTGCCATTAACCATGATATATCTCTCTGTTTATCTGAAAGTTCTTTACATAAAAGATTTTTAATGCAGGTATCATTTTCATCTCCCACAAGATTTCTATATTCTATTTTTCCGCCATACAATTCATCACAAATTAGCCTATAAATATCTCTACTAGAATCACCAATCCAATCTATATCTAAATGTTTATATTTATTCATAAAATCACTATATATTAATTTATAATAAGGTATTGATAATCTAGCACGGCCTCTTTTTTGTTTCCAGTTGGTAATGTCACCAATCCAATCAGCTTGCCTGTTTATACCATTTACAATTATTTTACAGACTGAGATTTTGGTCTTAATAGAAAAATCTAAGGCTCCCAAACCCCCAAGCTCTTTTTTTTTATAGAGTAAATTTCTTTTTGTAACCTCCCTGGTGGAATTCCATATAAAATTACAACACAGTTTATTTATTGTTTTAAGCCATTTATCTGTAGGTGGGAGTATACAAGATAAAAATAATATTTTAGATAATATATACGTCTTAACTATATTTATTCTAGTTTTATAACTTAAATTACAATTGGTCCATTTTTTTGTTTCTGCTTTCATGACTTCAACTTTTTCACTCCAATTTGTCTCCACACTATCTTTATTATTAAAATAGATACCTAAAACCTTCAAATTTTCAGTTTCAGGGATACTAATCATAAATTTGTTTTCAGGATTCCCTATCCATACACATTCAGATTTAGTTACATTCGGCCGGACATCGTTGCTGCTCTTGCTCCCTGTCGACGAGAAGAGAAAGAATGAAGTTAGAGCGGCCGGCCGGCGCCTGATATTCTACTCTACCGGACCTAGTTGAAGACAGAGAGGCGGAGCCCAGTACAAAGCAGCTGGGTGGCCCCTCGCGGTGAGGCCGTCCGCACCGCCCCCGCACGCTAGAGCGCTACAGAAAGACTGATTATAAACCGTATCTGCTTGAAAGTAATAACTGTAGATATCTTACACCAATGAATGCTGAATATTACATATTGCCAGACCGACTTTATGAAGCACTGAACCGCGTGGGACATTTGAATATTTTCCCCTCACCAAACAAACGGAGGGCAACGTACAAAAACATTTCGCTGTGTGTTTGTTCATTTGTTGGTTTTAGTAGTTGGTTTGAGTGTTGTACAAAGCCTATATTCAGCCAAAAAATAAAAAGCTTAATAAATATTGTCGTAATATATATCAATACATCATCTCTAAATCCCAGTGTTATCGCTCAAGAGACATGTAGTAGCAGTACAAACCCAAATACTCAATAAAACAAAAAGTAAATAAATCTAATAAAAATATTAATAATAATAATCCTTGAGAAATTCAACGTGTGGACCACAAAAAGGACGATTAATGTGTATCATGTACGTTTTATCAAATATAAGCCATTTTGTAAAGTGCATTCGTCAAACTAGGTGTATGTATTTACGGAGTTCATTAAACTTCTACTAATGTGTACTTCGGAAGTACTTTGAAAATTGTGCTGGGAGGTTGATTTATTTTCTAACAATCTTTCGGAATATGCTCCAATCCTTTTTTCTCACTTTACACATAAAATAATTATATCAGTTAATAATAACCCTCTTGATCCATAAGAAATGAACACTACTACACAACCATATGTGGCCCTCATAATCCAAAATCATGTAAACAAATAAAACATTACAAAAGCAGGTAGAAAGATTTGTATTCCCACTCACTCATTTACAAATCTCTGCAGTGTATTCCTTCGACCAGCAGATGGACTCCAAGCTCCACCCAAAAAACACCTCCCCTAGAATTGTCTGTCAAACCACACACAAACAGAGACAAAACAACAATTTACAAGATCAGTACATTAAACCTATTTCAATGTTACATGGAGATAGCATTAAAGAAATGTATACATATATTTAGTATGTTTTGTCAATCAAAAATACTAGGGCGGAATGAATCATGTTTTGGGTTCTATCATAGGAGCTGTGTATAATCTTTTCTTGTTCATTTTTCTATTTCTTTTCTGGTTTATATATATATATATATATATATATATATATATATATATATATATATATATATATAGATATAGATTATTTTAGGTATATACATTTTATTAGAGTTATTCTTGTTATGTTTTTTTTTGGTTTATGTTTCGTATTGTCCCTTCAAATTTCCTACAACAAAAAATAACACGGCAAAAAATCCTGCTTTAACATATTTCAGGCTTAGTGGATCATCAGTGGGCAACATTTGCAAATGGAAGGGGGCAAGATCCTCTGCTCTTTATTATAAAGTTGTAGCCATATATGCGGATCGTGTTAACCAACTGAATAAAGGAATCTCATTCTATTATCTTTATATGATAATATATAAAAGACAAATGCCCTAATCAAATTGTGAATGTGATGAAAAGTACACATTTGTAGGCCATCTCTTGAAATAAACTATGGGTCAGAAACCTGTCGTAATGTAACACAATAAGCTCTAAATCACAGAGTGTTGGAACAGTCGAATAAATAACCATAATAATAATAATATTTAT
This sequence comes from Astyanax mexicanus, assembly GCF_023375975.1. Lineage (NCBI taxonomy): Eukaryota > Metazoa > Chordata > Actinopteri > Characiformes > Acestrorhamphidae > Astyanax > Astyanax mexicanus. The sequence goes on along the minus strand of NW_026040079.1, from coordinate 25,081 downwards.
TAGTAGTATTAGTAGTAGTAGTAGTGAGTAAGTATGTTTCTCAGAGACAGCCTGTCTTCTCATGGATAATAATCTGCCGTGTGAAATCCAAAATGTGGCACACACGAAGCACGATTACTGTGTCTCATGCATGTTTGATCAAATATAAGCTATTTGTTAAAGTGTATTCGCCAAACTAAGTGTACTCAATTACGGAGTTCACTAAACGTCTACTAATGCGTACCTCTAAAGTACTTCATAAATGGTGCTGGGAGTAGCAAATACATTACAACTCAAATTAAATAGTTGTTAATATTTGAATTTCAATCCGTCATTCCCTCTCAGACCCGAGCCATTTCGCTCACTTCGCTACACATATAATATTGCAGTTAAAAACTCTCTTGATCCATGTGAACTAACACAATTAGACAACCATATGTGGCCCTCGTAATCCAAATTCATGTAAACAAATAAAATTTCAAAACAGGTCAAAAGATTTGTATTCTCACTCACTCATTCATAAATCTCTGCAGTGTATTCCTTCGACCAGCAGATGGACTCCAAGCTCCACCAAAAAACATCTCCCTTAGAACTGTCTGTCAAACCACACACAAACAAAGACAAAACAACAATTTACAAGATCAGTACATTAAACCTATGTCAATGTTACATGGAGATAGCATTACATAAAATTATTAATACATTTATTATGTTTAAAATGTCTTAATATTAATATCTTTTCATGCATACAAAATAAATGCTGGGACACGTTGAAGGAAGTGGTTGGAAAAGAGAAAAAAGGTAAACATCAATTATAGCATATTATGGATATACACAAGCTCACTCTCACACACACATCCACACACATATAATAATAAATACATGAACATACATATAATTTCATATCATTTCACATATATCTTTTAGTTTCTTTTTCTATGTCTTATGTGTTTTATATATATATTATTTTATGTATATACATTATAATATATTTATTTGTGTTAGTTTCATTTGTTTTCTGTTTCATTTTGTCCCTTCAAATGTACCCAAACAAAAAAGAAATAATACAACAAATGAAATGCCTTAACATATGTACTGCTTAGTGGATCACCAGTGGGCAACTTTTGCAAATGGAAGGGGGGGAAAAACATCTTGCAAGATACAACAACAACAACTACCATAATAATAATAATAATAATAATAATAATAATAATAATAATAATAATAATAATAATAATAATAATCATTATTATTATTATTATTATTATTAGTAGTAGTAGTAGTAGTAGTAGTAGTAGTAGTAGTAGTAGTAGTGAGTAAGTAGGTTTCTCAGAGAAAGCCTGTCTTCTCATGGACAATAATATGCCTTGTGAAATCCAAATTGTGGAACACACGAAGCACGATTACTGTGTCTCATGTATGTTTTATCAAATAGAAAAGAGTTTTCAAGTGTATTCGTAAAACTAAGTGTACTCAATTACAGAGTTCATTAAACTTCTACTAATGTGTACCTCTAAAGTACTTCAAAAATTGTGCTGGGCTTTGTAAATAATTGACAACTCAAATAAAATATTTGTTATTATTCGAATTCATGTCAATAATTCGCACTATGCCCCAATCCTTTTCACTCACTCTACACATAAGATATTTGGTTCAGTGAAAATTTCTCCTGATCCATGTGAAATAACAGTATTAGACCACCATATGTGGCCCCCCTAATCCAAATTCATGTAAACAAATAAAACATTTCAAAACAGGTAAAAAGATTTGCTTTCTCACCCACTCATTCATAATTCTTTGCAGTGTCTGCATTCGACCAGCAGATGGGCTGCAAGCTCCACCAAAAAACAAGATCAGTACATTAAACCTATTTCAACCTTCCATAGAGATAGCATTAAATAAATAAATAACTCATATATAACTATATATATATACACAACAAATTAACATTATTCATGTTATAATTATTATTACACATATTAACACACCTTAAAATACACCTTAACAATTGGACAGAACGCCAATGACATAATTAGTAAAGATTTAATTATTTCTTAGGACTCAAGTCAAGTATACCAATGATGAAATATTTAAATGTGTCCTAAAGACTTGGTTCACTTGTCAGAGAGTAGCGGTTTAAATCTTGCCTTTAACCTTAGCTCCAAAAATGTATTTCTTTCTTCTATCCAAAATAGTTAGAAATTAAAAGCACGGCCAAAAAACATGTATTGCTTCAACGTTTAGTAACTCTTAACTTGTGTAAGCAATATTTAGCGAGCAGAATTACGCAAAATGGCGGCCATTTAAGGAAAACCAAATATCCACAAACGGTAGATTTTTAGAGAGTGGGGGAATGGACATTGCAGTTAAACTTTGCCCCGTAAAAAGATAATTTAATGCAATTACATTAATAAACTACACATCAAATTCGCTGTACCTCGTGACCTCTGACCTCTGACCTAGAGAAGGGAATGGCCGCCATTTTGTGAACCACGAAAACGTAAACAAACCCGCACGCTAAGCTAAGCTAAGCTATGCTAGCGCCTAGTTACCTATTCGGAAGCCATAGCAACCGCTCATGTAGGCGAGTTTCAACAACACTGTGGCTAAATACACTAATCACAATATAAAATACATACACAGGGGACAGAATGAACACCTACCTGCTAGTTTAGTGCAGTATATTTGGCCAATTTAATGGTACATGCTAATCGCTAATTTAGCTTCACTCACCTAGCTAGCAGCCCAGATAGCCAACAAACTAGCACTCCAGACACTCCACCCGTGGCCGGAGAATATACATATAATATATATCTTTATTATATATATATATATATATATATATATATATATATATATATATATATATATATATATATATATATATATATATATATAGTGTGTGTGTGTGTGTGTAGAGAGAGAGAGAGAGAGAGAGAGAGAGACTAAAGTCTTAGTAGTGCCATGTACACGTGTCTAAAAAAATCACCCTATGGTCAAATACCAAAGAAAGTCATAATAATAATAATAAAAAAAATTATAATAAGAATAAGAATATTTATTATTATTATATTTTATTTTTTTGTTTAATTATTATTTTTTTTATTAACGCCATAATATCATTAATTATATTAGTGTTAATGTTGGTAAATTTGATTACGTATAATAAATATTAATAATGCTTTATTAATAAATAGTGAATAATAATTTGTTATTATTAATTATTAGTAGTATCATTCTGATTGTTATTATTATTATTATTATTATTATTATTAGTAGTAGTAGTAGTAGGAGTAGGAGTAGTAGTAGTATTATAAATGTTCATATAAGTAATTTGTATTACTATTAGTAATGGTAATATTAGTCATTTTATTTACTATTAAGAGTTTATTACTCATAATTTATTGTTATTATATGATTGGTGATATTATGTATAATTATTAATTTTATTATTAGTCATTTAGTAATTAACATTATTATGATTATTATTATCATCATCATCATCATCATTACAAGTAGTAGTATTACTATTTTCATTTATTTACATGTATTAAAGGTAATTGTATATTGTCCCAGGAAAATATAGATTGATTAGATTGATTATTACCAATAGTAAGATGAAAAACCAGAGTCAAGCCAATTTGGACCTTTCCACAAAGTTTATCTGTATTACATATAATATTTGCCCTGCAATTAGAGAGAAGATGTAATTTAAGGAATGTGACGTTGCTGCCATCTCCTGGACCCAATAAATAATTCCAAATAAAAAGTTTAAATGGGATATCTACATTTGATTTTTCCTTTATATTTACGAGTCAATGTGGTTTTGGACATAGTCTCATACACAGCCACAAGATATGCTCAAACATTGCAAAGACACATTGCCTCAATATATATGTGTGCGTGTGTTTGCATGAATGTCTAATTTTCTTTCCATAAAAAAAGGAAAAAAACAATAAATATATATGCTCAAGAATTATATAGATATATTCTTGAGCAATGCAATACAGAACTTTAACCACATGGTGGCATCCAAACTCTTAAAACGTGAAGTAGTCAGCTCAACATACACTTATATATACAAAGTGAAGTAAGTCTTATGTTCCATGTCCATATGAAAAGGTACTAAGCCTCATCAATGCAATTGCGCTGTTTAACAACACACACACACAAACACATATATATGTGTATATATGAACAATATATAAAACGTTTCTATATATTTTTTAGATATATATACAGAGAGAGAGAGAGAGAGAGAGAGAGAGAGAGAGCTCTTAAAACATGAAAACATGCGTATATAAATATATTGTAAGTCTTATGATACGTCCATAATCTATACATTAAGTAAACCTCACGATATATATATATGTAGCTAGGTATATATTAATATCTAGAGAGAATATGACAATATTACCGAGTATATCAATGTGTGTGTATATATTACATTGCACATGTAACACTGATGGATGCCGCCGTGTAGTGAAACAATGCCTTTTTCAGTAAGAAGAGTTCAATTTATGTCACCACACACACACTTATAACAGAACTCTTGCAACTTATAACAGTGCATGCAATGGTGCAGTTGAACCACACGGTGGCATCCAAGCTCCATCAGTGTTACATGCAGCAGTTCCCTCAGTACTCACGCACACACACATAATATATATATAGATGCCTTTCTCTATTATTTCACCAATAATGTGCTCATAAATCTTGTGCTTGTGTGTTTCTATGTATTTAGCCATTGCAGTAAGCTCTAGTAATTGCTGGCTATTAAAAAGGCGCGAAATATTGATAAAATGTACGTTATGTTAAATGTATACATTGTTTTGAGTACACTTAGTACTACTTTTTCATACAACATTCATATATATATATATATGAATGTTGTATGAAAAAGTAGTACTAAGTGTACTCAAAACAATGTATAAATTATATATATTATATGCATGTGTGTATGTATACATACATATATATAATATATGTATGTATACATACATATATATTATATATATATGTATACATACATATATATATTATATATATATATATATATATATATATATATATACACATATATATACATACATACACACACGCATATAATATAATATATATAATACACAGAATATAATATATACATATATATACATATACATATATATATATATATATATATATATATATATATATATATATATATATATACATATATATATATATATATATATATTATATATGAATGTTGTATGCAAAAGTAGTACTAAGTGTACTCAAAACAATGTATAATTTTATATAATAAATATAATATATATAAATGCATATAAAACGCATGTAGAAAAACAACTCTTTTGGCACAGACACAGGTAGGTGGCTCTTAAAAGAGCCGTTGGGTATTAAGGGAAAACGTCAAAGCGCTCCGTTTAAGCGCGCTCTCCGCGGATACGGCGGGCCAGCTGGATGTCCTTAGGCATAATGGTGACTCTCTTGGCGTGGATGGCGCACAGGTTAGTGTCTTCAAACAGACCCACCAAGTACGCCTCGCTTGCCTCCTGCAGAGCCATGACGGCGGAGCTCTGGAAGCGCAGATCGGTCTTGAAGTCCTGAGCGATCTCACGCACCAGGCGCTGGAAGGGCAGCTTGCGGATCAACAGCTCAGTGGATTTCTGGTAGCGACGGATCTCTCTCAGAGCGACGGTGCCGGGCCTGTAACGGTGAGGCTTCTTCACGCCGCCGGTAGCCGGGGCGCTCTTGCGGGCTGCCTTGGTGGCCAGCTGCTTCCTCGGGGCCTTGCCACCGGTGGACTTGCGGGCGGTCTGCTTCGTTCTTGCCATGGCGCTGAACTCTTGAAAGAGAATAACGCTCCCTCGCCTCCTCACGGCCCTTTTAAGCTTTAGAGCCGCTCGTCGCCGATTGGACGTGTCGGAGCTGCCAGCGTCTGATAGGGCGTCTTCAAAATCGAGCTTGCGCGCTATTGGCCGTCATTCCGAACCGCAAAATACTGCTGTTAGAACACAGTGGCGGCTTACTGCTGTCCAGCCTGGTTTTATGTACACTAAACGCAATGCAGGTTGATCGCTCTCATTTGTTTATTCAACAATACTTATCTCCGCACACACGAACATAATACCCACCCGTGTGTATATATCTAGGTATTTTCAGCTTGTAAATATTTATCTTGTCAATTGTTTTAGTGCTTTTACTCATTGATCAAAAGCATAATAGTGTGTGCATGTATGTGTATATCTATATATATCTATATATATCTATATCTATATATATATCTATATATATATATATCTATATCCATATCTATATATATATATAAATATAGACACACATCGCGTTATATATACTATTTTCATTTTAGTTTATTCCTTTATCACGTAACGTGATAAAGGAATTCATAGAATATGCACTACACGTATTTTGCGTGTATTACATGTACTGCGTGTTGTGTTACTGGTGAGGAAACGTAGCACTTTTTGAGTAGAGTTGGGTGGCTCTTAAAAGAGCCTTTGGGTATGGACAAAGAAGCGGAGATTTACTTGGCCTTGACCGCCTTCTCGGTCTTCTTGGGGAGAAGCACAGCCTGAATGTTGGGCAGCACACCACCCTGGGCAATGGTAACTCCTCCGAGCAGTTTGTTCAACTCCTCGTCGTTGCGAACAGCCAGCTGCAGATGACGGGGGATGATACGAGTCTTCTTGTTGTCGCGGGCGGCGTTGCCGGCCAACTCGAGAATCTCAGCGGTAAGATACTCCAGCACGGCGGCAAGGTAGACGGGGGCACCGGCGCCAACACGCTCTGCGTAGTTTCCTTTGCGCAGGAGCCTGTGCACACGGCCCACGGGGAACTGCAGCCCAGCGCGGGAAGAGCGAGTCTTGGCCTTGGCCCTAGCCTTGCCGCCGGTTTTGCCTCTTCCGCTCATGATGCAGGTCAGATGTGTTCGCTGAACAAAGCTGAAATAAAGCGAGAAGGCTCCCGGGCGCTGTTGATAAAGCAAAAGCGCCTACGTTCCTATTGGCTGCAAGCTTCGCGCAGCAACAGCCAATAGCGTCCCCGCCGTCGAACTCTAGCGGCCGCTCCCCCCTCCTCCTCGTGCAGCCTCCTCCCCCCTCCTCCTCGTGCAGTGTAAACGCTTGGCGCTGAGACAGCCAATCGCGTGTCCGCCGTCCAACGCCAGCGCCCGCCCTCCGCTGCTCGCTTTGGGCCCCCACCTCCCCCTCCTCCTCGTGCTGCCTGCTTTGTGTGTGTGTGAGACAGAGACCTACTGCTGCAGACAGAGACTTATGCCTTCCCGCTCAAATAAATCTAAAGTTGTAAACGAAAAGAAATAACCTAATAAACAAACTAATGAAACGAATACCTACAGTGGCTGTGGTTGTGCTATGACAGCTACTTATATGGGAGCCGTATTTGTATGTTAAAATGATGATCATACAACGATAAATAGTGTCATACGCCATACACATTAGACACTGTTATATGCTTTGAATACATATATGTACGTGTTTATAGCAAAGGAAGCTCTTTGAAACGAAACTGTGGGTGGCTCTTAAAAGAGCCGTTGTTAGAGAGGAACAAAACATGAAGGTAAACGGCACCGTTTACTTCTTCTTGGGGGCAGCCTTCTTGGGCTTCGCCGCCTTGGGCTTGGCCGCTTTGGGCTTGACAGCCTTGGCTTTCTTTGGGCTCTTGGTGGCTTTCTTGGGAGCCGCCGGCTTCTTCGCCTTCTTGGGGCTCTTGGTTGCCTTCTTCGCAGCCGCTGCGGGTTTCTTGGCCTTTTTGGGAGACTTCTTGGCCGCGGCGGGCTTCTTCGCCGCTACCTTCTTGGGCTTTTTCGCGGCAGCCGGTTTCTTGGCGGCGGGCTTCTTGGCTTTAGGAGCAGCCTTCTTGGCCGGCTTCTTCTTGGCCTCGGCCTGCTTCTTGTTGAGCTTGAAAGAGCCCGACGCGCCGGTGCCTTTGGTCTGCACCAGAGTGCCCTTGGTGACGAGGCTCTTGACGGCGATCTTAACGCGAGAGTTGTTCTTCTCCACGTCGTAGCCGCCGGCAGCCAGGGCTTTCTTCAGGGCGGCGAGGGACACGCCGCTCCTCTCCTTGGATGCCGAGACGGCCTTGACGATAAGCTCGCCGACGCTGGGGCCGGCCTTCTTGGGGCGGGCGGCCGCCTTCTTCTTGGGGGCCTTGGCGGGCGCCGAGGCGGCTGGGGCGGGAGCGACTTCTGCCATCGTTCTGCTTTGCTGCGTGCTGGAGCGAGCACTGTGTGTCTGCTGCTGTAGCGTTCTGTGGAACCTCCCTCAGCGGCGAGGGGGGCGGCCCTTAAGCGCCGCATGAGAACGTTGTAGACTCAACCCGGCCGGTGCTGTGCAGCCGTGGCGCAGCTGCAGGCTCGCGTTGTGTTTTCTCGCCGCGTTTCTCGCACGAAATCCGCGCGCGTGGCCAACCTGGCGAGCGTTAAAGCACTCTCCCGCCTCCGAGAGGCCCCCTCGCGTGTCGTGAAGGCGGAAAGGGCGGCGTGCGGACGGCGCCTTTCTCGCGGCGCTCCTCGAAGCGCGCCGAGCCGGCCGCGCTCCGAACGGGCAACGGCGCATTTGGCGTGCTTATCGTGTAATAATGTCGTGAAAGGGTATCGCGAGCGGGGCGAACGGCGTGGGTGTCGTCGGAGGAGAGTGTGGGCGAGAGCGTGTCGGGTGTGTGAGGCGCGTGTGCGTAGTTTAGCTGGTGTTGCGGGGCGCCCTTGTGGAGTGCGTAAAGCACAGTGCGCGCGCGGTGTGTTGCGCGAATGGACGACTCCCGCAGTCGACTCCCACGCGTCTTTGTCGCCGCCTGGTCTTCGTCGCCGGCGCCCCGCACTCGGATCGGCGCTCCTCGTGGAGCGCTCGGCTCTTGTGGGTCCCGGGCTCCGGGCGCGGCTCGTTAGGCGCACCTGAATCGACTCGGCGCTCCGGTAACGAGCCCTAATTCCCCCAAACACCGGCCCTCCACCAGCCCTAAGACCCCCCAACCCTATTTTATTCTAACTCTAAACCTCCTAACCCTAACATATTCTAACCCTAAGCCCCTCAACCCTAATATATTCTAACCCTAAGCACCCTAACCCTAACATATTCTAACCCTAAGCCCCATAACCCTAATATATTCTAACCCTAAGCCCCATAACCCTAACATATTCTAACCCTAATATATTCTAACCCTAAGCACCATAACCCTAACATATTCTAACCCTAAGCCCCATAACCCTAACATATTCTAACCCTAATATATTCTAACCCTAAGCCCCATAACCTTAACATATTCTAACCCTAAGCCCCATAACCCTAATATATTGTAACCCTAAGCCCCATAACCCTAATTTATTACAACCCTAACTCTAATTTATTACAACCCTAATCCCCTATAACACTAATTCATTGCAACCCCAACCGCCCAGAACCCTAATACAGAAGAAAAAAAAAAGAGCGTGAGGCCACACTTTTATTGTGGTAACATTTTTAATAGATCCAAATATAGCAGTAGGTAAAGGCCTACATGAACATTCTGTCAATCGGAAGGCTGAGGCCTAGCGGCTAAATTCACACTCCACGAGCGCTGCAATACTGAGGCCTAACTCCTAACTTTACCTGAACACACCGCAGCAGCACTGTAACACTGAGGCCTAGTGCCTACTTTTACCTGCGCGCTCACTCTACCTGCTGTAGAACCTCGTTGCCTAGCTGCGGCTCTTACGCGTACGCGTTCCACAAGCACCCGTAGAACTCTGAGGCCTAGCTTCTAAATACACCGAAAAACACTGCAGAAGCACTATATTGCTCAGGCCTAACATATAAATAGACCTAAATACGCTGCAGAAGCACTATATTGCTCAGGGCTAACATCTAAATAGACCTGAAAACACTGCGGCAGCACTACATTACTGAGGCCTAGCTCCTAAATGTACCTGCACACACTGCAGCAGCCCTATGATACTCAGCCCTAACTTATAGTGCTGCTGCAGTGTGTGCAGGTATATTCTACTGAGGCATAACATAGTAAAATGGTGCTCTGCAGTGTTTTTTTTTGTTATTTATATGAGGCCTAGCTCCTAAATGTACCTGCACACACTGAATCAGCACTATAATACTGAGGCCTAACAAATCAATATACCTAAAAACGCTGCAGAAGCACTATATTGCTCAGGCCTAACATATAAACAGACATGAAAACTCTGCAGAACCACTACATAACTGAGGCCTTACTTATCAAGATACCTAAAAACACTGCGGCAGCACTACATAACTGAGCCCTTACTTATCAAGATACCTAAAAACACTGCGGCAGCACTACATAACTGAGCCCTTACTTATCAAGATACCTAAAAACACTGCGGCAGCACTACATAACTGAGCCCTTACTTATCAAGATACCTAAAAACACTGCAGCAGCACTACATTACTGAGGCCTTACTTATCAAGATACTTAAAAACACTGCAGCAGCACTACATTACTGAGGCCTAGCTCCTAAATGTACCTGCACACACTGCAGCAGCACTATGATACTCAGCCCTAACTTAGTGCTGCTGCAGTGTGTGCAGGTATATTCTACTGAGGCATAACATAGTAAAATGGTGCTGCTGCAGTGTTTTTTTTTGGTATATTTATGAGGCCTAGCTCCTAAATGTACCTGCACACACTGCAGCAGCACTATGATACTCAGCCCTAACTTATAGTGCTGCTGCAGTGTGTGCAGGTATATACTACTGAGGCATAACATATAAATATAACTAAAAAAAAAACACTGCAGCAGCACTATAATACTGAGGCCTAGTGCCTACTTTTACCTGCGCGCTCACTCTACCTGCTGTAGAACCTCGTTGCCTAGCTGCGGCTCTTACGCGTACGCATTCCACAAGCACCCGTAGAACTCTGAGGCCTAGCTTCTAAATACACCTGCACACGCTGCAGCAGCACTACATAACTGAGGCCTAACTTATCAAGACACCGAAAAACACTGCAGAAGCACTATATTGCTCAGGCCTAACATATAAATAGACCTAAATACGCTGCAGAAGCACTATATTGCTCAGGCCTAACATATAAATAGATCTAAATACGCTGCAGAAGCACTATATTACTGAGGCCTAGCTCCTAAATGTACCTGCACACACTGCAGCAGCACTATAATACTGAGGCCTAACAAATCAATATACCTAAAAACTCTGCAGAACCACTACATAACTGAGGCCTTACTTATCAAGATACCTAAAAACACTGCGGCAGCACTACATTACTGAGGCCTTACTTAGAAATAGACCAGAAAACACTGCGGCAGCACTACATAACTGAGGCCTTACTTATCAAGATACTTAAAAACGCTGCGGCAGCACTACATTACTGAGGCCTAGCTCCTAAATGTACCTGCACACACTGCAGCAGCACTATGATACTCAGCCCTAACTTTGTGCTGCTGCAGTGTGTGCAGGTATATACTACTGAGGCATAACATAGTAAAATGGTGCTGCTGCAGTGTTTTTTTTGGGGGTATATTTATGAGGCCTAGCTCCTAAATGTACCTGCACACACTGAAGCAGCACTACAATACTGAGGCCTAACAAATCAATATACCTAAAAACGCTGCAGAAGCACTATATTGCTCAGGCCTAACATATAAATAGACATGAAAACTCTGCGGCAGCACTACATAACTGAGGCCTAGCACCTAAATGTACCTGCACACACTGCAGCAGCACTATGATACTCAGCCCTAACTTATAGTGCTGCTGCAGTGTGTGCAGGTATATACTACTGAGGCCTAACATATAAATATAACGAAAAAAACACTGCAGCAGCACCCTATTACTGAGGCCTAGCTCCTAAATTAACCTGAACACACTGAAGCAGCACTGTAACACTGAGGCCTAGTGCCTACTTTTACCTGCGCGCTCACTCTACCTGCTGTAGAACCTTGTTGGCTAGCTGCGGCTCTTACACGTACGCATTCCACCAGCACCCGATGAACTGAGGCCTAGCTTCTAAATACACCTGCACACGCTGCAGCAACACTATGACAGACAGGCCTAACGTAGAAATATACCTGCACACACTGAAGCAGCACTATGATACTCAGGCGTAACATAGTAATGTAGTGCTGCTGCAGTGTGTGCAGGTATATTTATGAGACCTAACATATAAATATACCTGAAAATGCTGCAGCAGCACTACATAACTGATGCCTAACTTATCAATATACCTAAAAACACTGCAGAAGCACTATACTACTCAGGCCTAACATATAAATAGACCTAAAAACACTGCAGAAACACTACATAACTGAGGCCTAACTTATCAATATACCTAAACCACCAGCACCTGTAGAACTCTGAGGCCTAGCTGTGTGCAGCAGCATAATAAGCTAAATTTCTACTCCAAACAGTAAGCGTGTTGCTTTACTACCCTGATCTGGTTCTACTTGCTGCCTGTTAAGACAAACATGACGCCAAAATTGGGGTCTCGCTTGCTGACCTGGGAGGGGGCTTATTTATGCCTTTGTAAGACGAAGCACACCTGGCTCTATCGTTCACACGCGGCTCTCGTTAGCAGCATCAGGTGTGGAAGCTCAGATGTTGGACCAACAGTCGTGTAGGGTGTGTTTTGTGTGTCTTACAGCTGATTTTCTGTTTATGGATGCAGGAAAAAGTTAGTAACACCACAAATAGGTTACATTTAACATTAATCATTCATAGCGACATATGATTTCTAATCACATGTTTATATGCAGCTCACTAGGAGCTAGTTTTGGTGTATTTCTAGATTCATTGGCTGTATTTTCTTGAAACAAATTACAACAGAGTTTGTCACAGTATGTGTCATAGGGCAGAGCAGTTACACGCTTATCATTGGGATTGTGTTACTAATAGGTAAGCTCAACTGTTCTTTAATTATAGCACTATAATAATCTAGCGCTATAGTAATTATAGCACTTTGCACGTGGCAAATGTGTACATACATATGTGTACTTTTATCTCCTCTAGGCATAGACGTTGTGCAATATGTCACTTCCCCATGAATAGCATAATCTCTTAAACACACTTTGTGCTGTACCACCTCTTATGTACTATTTGTGTGATTTATTGACCACCTATGTACTGGTCACTAGTGTCACTAGTCACTGCTTAGCCCAGCACATAATGGGGAATCATGCGCCTTCCATTTCTTCTATCTATATATCTATATCTATATATATATATACATATATATCTATATACATATACATATATCTATATACAGATACATATATCTATATACATATACATATATCTATATATATATATATATATATATATATATATATATATATATATATACGTATATATACGTATATATATATATATACACATATCTATATATATATACATATATATATCTATATACATATACATATATCTATATACAGATACATATATCTATATACATATACATATATCTATATATATATATATATACGTATATATATATACGTGTATATATATATATATATATATATATATATATATACACACATATATCTATATACATATATATATACACATATATCTATATACATATATATCTATATATATCTATATACATATATATATATCTATATATTGTGTGTTCACAATTTTATTTATTATTTTTATACATATAAATATACACATTCACTACAATACACACACACACACACACACACACTACGTATATGAATACTTAATGTGTGTGTTTTTTTTAAAACACATTAGAAAAGGGACACGGAACGCTGCTCTTTAGTGGAAAACGTGGGTGGCTCTTAAAAGAGCCGTTGGGTTTGATCGGAGCGGGTTCGCTCTTTACTTGGAGCTGGTGTACTTGGTGACGGCCTTTGTTCCCTCGGAGACGGCGTGCTTGGCCAGCTCGCCGGGCAGAAGCAGGCGCACGGCGGTCTGGATCTCCCTGGAGGTGATGGTGGAACGCTTGTTGTAGTGAGCCAGGCGGGAAGACTCACCGGCGATGCGCTCGAAGATGTCGTTCACGAAGGAGTTCATGATACCCATCGCCTTTGAGGAGATTCCGGTGTCGGGGTGGACCTGCTTCAGCACCTTGTAGACGTAGATGGCATAGCTCTCCTTCCTGGACTTTCTGCGCTTCTTGCCTCCCTTGCCGGCGGTCTTGGTGACGGCCTTCTTGGAGCCCTTCTTCGGGGCGGACTTTGCTGGCTCAGGCATCCTGCTCGTCTTCGAGTTAGACTGAAGAATGAGGGGGAGGCGACTAACCCCCACGTTATTTACACTCTGCTAGTCTAATTAACATGAGTCACGCCTTTCGAATGCCGTCAAACCACCATTGGACAAACACAGCTCGCTCCACTGTAATACCCCTCCCCCCCTCCCCCCCTCCCCCCTCCCCCCCCCAACCCCATCCACCCTCCACCCTCCACCCGCTGCTGCAGCCTGCTCTTTGTGTGCCTTCCCGCGCACACAGCGGCGAAGGCGACGGCCCCCGTGTAGGACTAAGTGTACTAAGTTTAAGACCGTTTTATACCTTGTAAAAATTGACGCTTCGTATGCGTTAGCTTAGAAGCGGACAAATAAAGACATATGCGCTTTGAGAGCGCGCACAAACGCGCGCCTGTATGTTTATTCATCACTTTGCCTTCGTGTAAACTAATGTCTGGTTCAGTTGAATGGCCGGGAGATCCTACGGCGGTCCTCTAAAACTACCTAAAACTCATACAATAATTGACTTTACGCTGACGCTTCTTATTCCCAGACTCGGATATTTATATGATGAAAATCTATTCTTTAATAACACACGTGCGTATACATATACACACACACACACACACACTGGTAGGCATATATGTATAAATTATCTATAAATATATAGCGTACACACACACACACACACAATAATACTGATATCCTTAAATATATCTTTCATAGTGCATTTCCACACTTTATCTGCTAATTCACGGGCAGTGGGACGTTTTATATAGGGAAATTTAGTGTTATTCAACTACTGTATCTTATTCAAACACGGAAAACTTGTCTTTGGGTGGATTTGTGGGTGGCTCTTAAAAGAGCCGTTGTTGTTTGCGTTGTTCTAGACGAGCGTTTAACCTCCGAATCCGTAAAGAGTGCGTCCCTGGCGTTTCAGGGCGTACACCACATCCATGGCGGTGACGGTCTTTCTCTTGGCGTGCTCGGTGTAGGTGACGGCGTCTCTGATCACGTTCTCCAGGAACACTTTCAGCACACCGCGGGTCTCCTCGTAGATCAGACCGGAGATACGCTTGACGCCACCACGACGCGCAAGACGGCGGATAGCGGGCTTGGTGATGCCCTGGATGTTATCGCGAAGAACTTTGCGGTGACGCTTGGCGCCTCCTTTCCCGAGCCCCTTGCCTCCTTTTCCTCGGCCGGACATCGTTGCTGCTCTTGCTCCCTGTCGACGAGAAGAGAAAGAATGAAGTTAGAGCGGCCGGCCGGCGCCTGATATTCTACTCTACCGGACCTAGTTGAAGACAGAGAGGCGGAGCCCAGTACAAAGCAGCTGGGTGGCCCCTCGCGGTGAGGCCGTCCGCACCGCCCCCGCACGCTAGAGCGCTACAGAAAGACTGATTATAAACCGTATCTGCTTGAAAGTAATAACTGTAGATATCTTACACCAATGAATGCTGAATATTACATATTGCCAGACCGACTTTATGAAGCACTGAACCGCGTGGGACATTTGAATATTTTCCCCTCACCAAACAAACGGAGGGCAACGTACAAAAACATTTCGCTGTGTGTTTGTTCATTTGTTGGTTTTAGTAGTTGGTTTGAGTGTTGTACAAAGCCTATATTCAGCCAAAAAATAAAAAGCTTAATAAATATTGTCGTAATATATATCAATACATCATCTCTAAATCCCAGTGTTATCGCTCAAGAGACATGTAGTAGCAGTACAAACCCAAATACTCAATAAAACAAAAAGTAAATAAATCTAATAAAAATATTAATAATAATAATCCTTGAGAAATTCAACGTGTGGACCACAAAAAGGACGATTAATGTGTATCATGTACGTTTTATCAAATATAAGCCATTTTGTAAAGTGCATTCGTCAAACTAGGTGTATGTATTTACGGAGTTCATTAAACTTCTACTAATGTGTACTTCGGAAGTACTTTGAAAATTGTGCTGGGAGGTTGATTTATTTTCTAACAATCTTTCGGAATATGCTCCAATCCTTTTTTCTCACTTTACACATAAAATAATTATATCAGTTAATAATAACCCTCTTGATCCATAAGAAATGAACACTACTACACAACCATATGTGGCCCTCATAATCCAAAATCATGTAAACAAATAAAACATTACAAAAGCAGGTAGAAAGATTTGTATTCCCACTCACTCATTTACAAATCTCTGCAGTGTATTCCTTCGACCAGCAGATGGACTCCAAGCTCCACCCAAAAAACACCTCCCCTAGAATTGTCTGTCAAACCACACACAAACAGAGACAAAACAACAATTTACAAGATCAGTACATTAAACCTATTTCAATGTTACATGGAGATAGCATTAAAGAAATGTATACATATATTTAGTATGTTTTGTCAATCAAAAATACTAGGGCGGAATGAATCATGTTTTGGGTTCTATCATAGGAGCTGTGTATAATCTTTTCTTGTTCATTTTTCTATTTCTTTTCTGGTTATATATATATATATATATATATATATATATATATATATATATATATATATATATATATATAGATATAGATTATTTTAGGTATATACATTTTATTAGAGTTATTCTTGTTATGTTTTTTTTTGGTTTATGTTTCGTATTGTCCCTTCAAATTTCCTACAACAAAAAATAACACGGCAAAAAATCCTGCTTTAACATATTTCAGGCTTAGTGGATCATCAGTGGGCAACATTTGCAAATGGAAGGGGGCAAGATCCTCTGCTCTTTATTATAAAGTTGTAGCCATATATGCGGATCGTGTTAACCAACTGAATAAAGGAATCTCATTCTATTATCTTTATATGATAATATATAAAAGACAAATGCCCTAATCAAATTGTGAATGTGATGAAAAGTACACATTTGTAGGCCATCTCTTGAAATAAACTATGGGTCAGAAACCTGTCGTAATGTAACACAATAAGCTCTAAATCACAGAGTGTTGGAACAGTCGAATAAATAACCATAATAATAATAATATTTATTAGTAGTATTAGTAGTAGTAGTAGTGAGTAAGTATGTTTCTCAGAGACAGCCTGTCTTCTCATGGATAATAATCTGCCGTGTGAAATCCAAAATGTGGCACACACGAAGCACGATTACTGTGTCTCATGCATGTTTGATCAAATATAAGCTATTTGTTAAAGTGTATTCGCCAAACTAAGTGTACTCAATTACGGAGTTCACTAAACGTCTACTAATGCGTACCTCTAAAGTACTTCATAAATGGTGCTGGGAGTAGCAAATACATTACAACTCAAATTAAATAGTTGTTAATATTTGAATTTCAATCCGTCATTCCCTCTCAGACCCGAGCCATTTCGCTCACTTCGCTACACATATAATATTGCAGTTAAAAACTCTCTTGATCCATGTGAACTAACACAATTAGACAACCATATGTGGCCCTCGTAATCCAAATTCATGTAAACAAATAAAATTTCAAAACAGGTCAAAAGATTTGTATTCTCACTCACTCATTCATAAATCTCTGCAGTGTATTCCTTCGACCAGCAGATGGACTCCAAGCTCCACCAAAAAACATCTCCCTTAGAACTGTCTGTCAAACCACACACAAACAAAGACAAAACAACAATTTACAAGATCAGTACATTAAACCTATGTCAATGTTACATGGAGATAGCATTACATAAAATTATTAATACATTTATTATGTTTAAAATGTCTTAATATTAATATCTTTTCATGCATACAAAATAAATGCTGGGACACGTTGAAGGAAGTGGTTGGAAAAGAGAAAAAAGGTAAACATCAATTATAGCATATTATGGATATACACAAGCTCACTCTCACACACACATCCACACACATATAATAATAAATACATGAACATACATATAATTTCATATCATTTCACATATATCTTTTAGTTTCTTTTTCTATGTCTTATGTGTTTTATATATATATTATTTTATGTATATACATTATAATATATTTATTTGTGTTAGTTTCATTTGTTTTCTGTTTCATTTTGTCCCTTCAAATGTACCCAAACAAAAAAGAAATAATACAACAAATGAAATGCCTTAACATATGTACTGCTTAGTGGATCACCAGTGGGCAACTTTTGCAAATGGAAGGGGGGGAAAAACATCTTGCAAGATACAACAACAACAACTACCATAATAATAATAATAATAATAATAATAATAATAATAATAATAATAATAATAATAATAATAATAATAATAATCATTATTATTATTATTATTATTATTAGTAGTAGTAGTAGTAGTAGTAGTAGTAGTAGTAGTAGTAGTAGTGAGTAAGTAGGTTTCTCAGAGAAAGCCTGTCTTCTCATGGACAATAATATGCCTTGTGAAATCCAAATTGTGGAACACACGAAGCACGATTACTGTGTCTCATGTATGTTTTATCAAATAGAAAAGAGTTTTCAAGTGTATTCGTAAAACTAAGTGTACTCAATTACAGAGTTCATTAAACTTCTACTAATGTGTACCTCTAAAGTACTTCAAAAATTGTGCTGGGCTTTGTAAATAATTGACAACTCAAATAAAATATTTGTTATTATTCGAATTCATGTCAATAATTCGCACTATGCCCCAATCCTTTTCACTCACTCTACACATAAGATATTTGGTTCAGTGAAAATTTCTCCTGATCCATGTGAAATAACAGTATTAGACCACCATATGTGGCCCCCCTAATCCAAATTCATGTAAACAAATAAAACATTTCAAAACAGGTAAAAAGATTTGCTTTCTCACCCACTCATTCATAATTCTTTGCAGTGTCTGCATTCGACCAGCAGATGGGCTGCAAGCTCCACCAAAAAACAAGATCAGTACATTAAACCTATTTCAACCTTCCATAGAGATAGCATTAAATAAATAAATAACTCATATATAACTATATATATATACACAACAAATTAACATTATTCATGTTATAATTATTATTACACATATTAACACACCTTAAAATACACCTTAACAATTGGACAGAACGCCAATGACATAATTAGTAAAGATTTAATTATTTCTTAGGACTCAAGTCAAGTATACCAATGATGAAATATTTAAATGTGTCCTAAAGACTTGGTTCACTTGTCAGAGAGTAGCGGTTTAAATCTTGCCTTTAACCTTAGCTCCAAAAATGTATTTCTTTCTTCTATCCAAAATAGTTAGAAATTAAAAGCACGGCCAAAAAACATGTATTGCTTCAACGTTTAGTAACTCTTAACTTGTGTAAGCAATATTTAGCGAGCAGAATTACGCAAAATGGCGGCCATTTAAGGAAAACCAAATATCCACAAACGGTAGATTTTTAGAGAGTGGGGGAATGGACATTGCAGTTAAACTTTGCCCCGTAAAAAGATAATTTAATGCAATTACATTAATAAACTACACATCAAATTCGCTGTACCTCGTGACCTCTGACCTCTGACCTAGAGAAGGGAATGGCCGCCATTTTGTGAACCACGAAAACGTAAACAAACCCGCACGCTAAGCTAAGCTAAGCTATGCTAGCGCCTAGTTACCTATTCGGAAGCCATAGCAACCGCTCATGTAGGCGAGTTTCAACAACACTGTGGCTAAATACACTAATCACAATATAAAATACATACACAGGGGACAGAATGAACACCTACCTGCTAGTTTAGTGCAGTATATTTGGCCAATTTAATGGTACATGCTAATCGCTAATTTAGCTTCACTCACCTAGCTAGCAGCCCAGATAGCCAACAAACTAGCACTCCAGACACTCCACCCGTGGCCGGAGAATATACATATAATATATATCTTTATTATATATATATATATATATATATATATATATATATATATATATATATATATATATATATATATATATATATATATAGTGTGTGTGTGTGTGTGTAGAGAGAGAGAGAGAGAGAGAGAGAGAGACTAAAGTCTTAGTAGTGCCATGTACACGTGTCTAAAAAAATCACCCTATGGTCAAATACCAAAGAAAGTCATAATAATAATAATAAAAAAAATTATAATAAGAATAAGAATATTTATTATTATTATATTTTATTTTTTTGTTTAATTATTAATTTTTTTATTAACGCCATAATATCATTAATTATATTAGTGTTAATGTTGGTAAATTTGATTACGTATAATAAATATTAATAATGCTTTATTAATAAATAGTGAATAATAATTTGTTATTATTAATTATTAGTAGTATCATTCTGATTGTTATTATTATTATTATTATTATTATTATTAGTAGTAGTAGTAGTAGGAGTAGGAGTAGTAGTAGTATTATAAATGTTCATATAAGTAATTTGTATTACTATTAGTAATGGTAATATTAGTCATTTTATTTACTATTAAGAGTTTATTACTCATAATTTATTGTTATTATATGATTGGTGATATTATGTATAATTATTAATTTTATTATTAGTCATTTAGTAATTAACATTATTATGATTATTATTATCATCATCATCATCATCATTACAAGTAGTAGTATTACTATTTTCATTTATTTACATGTATTAAAGGTAATTGTATATTGTCCCAGGAAAATATAGATTGATTAGATTGATTATTACCAATAGTAAGATGAAAAACCAGAGTCAAGCCAATTTGGACCTTTCCACAAAGTTTATCTGTATTACATATAATATTTGCCCTGCAATTAGAGAGAAGATGTAATTTAAGGAATGTGACGTTGCTGCCATCTCCTGGACCCAATAAATAATTCCAAATAAAAAGTTTAAATGGGATATCTACATTTGATTTTTCCTTTATATTTACGAGTCAATGTGGTTTTGGACATAGTCTCATACACAGCCACAAGATATGCTCAAACATTGCAAAGACACATTGCCTCAATATATATGTGTGCGTGTGTTTGCATGAATGTCTAATTTTCTTTCCATAAAAAAAGGAAAAAAACAATAAATATATATGCTCAAGAATTATATAGATATATTCTTGAGCAATGCAATACAGAACTTTAACCACATGGTGGCATCCAAACTCTTAAAACGTGAAGTAGTCAGCTCAACATACACTTATATATACAAAGTGAAGTAAGTCTTATGTTCCATGTCCATATGAAAAGGTACTAAGCCTCATCAATGCAATTGCGCTGTTTAACAACACACACACACAAACACATATATATGTGTATATATGAACAATATATAAAACGTTTCTATATATTTTTTAGATATATATACAGAGAGAGAGAGAGAGAGAGAGAGAGAGAGAGAGAGCTCTTAAAACATGAAAACATGCGTATATAAATATATTGTAAGTCTTATGATACGTCCATAATCTATACATTAAGTAAACCTCACGATATATATATATGTAGCTAGGTATATATTAATATCTAGAGAGAATATGACAATATTACCGAGTATATCAATGTGTGTGTATATATTACATTGCACATGTAACACTGATGGATGCCGCCGTGTAGTGAAACAATGCCTTTTTCAGTAAGAAGAGTTCAATTTATGTCACCACACACACACTTATAACAGAACTCTTGCAACTTATAACAGTGCATGCAATGGTGCAGTTGAACCACACGGTGGCATCCAAGCTCCATCAGTGTTACATGCAGCAGTTCCCTCAGTACTCACGCACACACACATAATATATATATAGATGCCTTTCTCTATTATTTCACCAATAATGTGCTCATAAATCTTGTGCTTGTGTGTTTCTATGTATTTAGCCATTGCAGTAAGCTCTAGTAATTGCTGGCTATTAAAAAGGCGCGAAATATTGATAAAATGTACGTTATGTTAAATGTATACATTGTTTTGAGTACACTTAGTACTACTTTTTCATACAACATTCATATATATATATATATGAATGTTGTATGAAAAAGTAGTACTAAGTGTACTCAAAACAATGTATAAATTATATATATTATATGCATGTGTGTATGTATACATACATATATATAATATATGTATGTATACATACATATATATTATATATATATGTATACATACATATATATATATATATATATATATATATATATATATATATACACATATATATACATACATACACACACGCATATAATATAATATATATAATACACAGAATATAATATATACATATATATACATATATATATATATATATATATATATATATATATATATATATATATATACATATATATATATATATATATATATTATATATGAATGTTGTATGCAAAAGTAGTACTAAGTGTACTCAAAACAATGTATAATTTTATATAATAAATATAATATATATAAATGCATATAAAACGCATGTAGAAAAACAACTCTTTTGGCACAGACACAGGTAGGTGGCTCTTAAAAGAGCCGTTGGGTATTAAGGGAAAACGTCAAAGCGCTCCGTTTAAGCGCGCTCTCCGCGGATACGGCGGGCCAGCTGGATGTCCTTAGGCATAATGGTGACTCTCTTGGCGTGGATGGCGCACAGGTTAGTGTCTTCAAACAGACCCACCAAGTACGCCTCGCTTGCCTCCTGCAGAGCCATGACGGCGGAGCTCTGGAAGCGCAGATCGGTCTTGAAGTCCTGAGCGATCTCACGCACCAGGCGCTGGAAGGGCAGCTTGCGGATCAACAGCTCAGTGGATTTCTGGTAGCGACGGATCTCTCTCAGAGCGACGGTGCCGGGCCTGTAACGGTGAGGCTTCTTCACGCCGCCGGTAGCCGGGGCGCTCTTGCGGGCTGCCTTGGTGGCCAGCTGCTTCCTCGGGGCCTTGCCACCGGTGGACTTGCGGGCGGTCTGCTTCGTTCTTGCCATGGCGCTGAACTCTTGAAAGAGAATAACGCTCCCTCGCCTCCTCACGGCCCTTTTAAGCTTTAGAGCCGCTCGTCGCCGATTGGACGTGTCGGAGCTGCCAGCGTCTGATAGGGCGTCTTCAAAATCGAGCTTGCGCGCTATTGGCCGTCATTCCGAACCGCAAAATACTGCTGTTAGAACACAGTGGCGGCTTACTGCTGTCCAGCCTGGTTTTATGTACACTAAACGCAATGCAGGTTGATCGCTCTCATTTGTTTATTCAACAATACTTATCTCCGCACACACGAACATAATACCCACCCGTGTGTATATATCTAGGTATTTTCAGCTTGTAAATATTTATCTTGTCAATTGTTTTAGTGCTTTTACTCATTGATCAAAAGCATAATAGTGTGTGCATGTATGTGTATATCTATATATATCTATATATATCTATATCTATATATATATCTATATATATATATATCTATATCCATATCTATATATATATATAAATATAGACACACATCGCGTTATATATACTATTTTCATTTTAGTTTATTCCTTTATCACGTAACGTGATAAAGGAATTCATAGAATATGCACTACACGTATTTTGCGTGTATTACATGTACTGCGTGTTGTGTTACTGGTGAGGAAACGTAGCACTTTTTGAGTAGAGTTGGGTGGCTCTTAAAAGAGCCTTTGGGTATGGACAAAGAAGCGGAGATTTACTTGGCCTTGACCGCCTTCTCGGTCTTCTTGGGGAGAAGCACAGCCTGAATGTTGGGCAGCACACCACCCTGGGCAATGGTAACTCCTCCGAGCAGTTTGTTCAACTCCTCGTCGTTGCGAACAGCCAGCTGCAGATGACGGGGGATGATACGAGTCTTCTTGTTGTCGCGGGCGGCGTTGCCGGCCAACTCGAGAATCTCAGCGGTAAGATACTCCAGCACGGCGGCAAGGTAGACGGGGGCACCGGCGCCAACACGCTCTGCGTAGTTTCCTTTGCGCAGGAGCCTGTGCACACGGCCCACGGGGAACTGCAGCCCAGCGCGGGAAGAGCGAGTCTTGGCCTTGGCCCTAGCCTTGCCGCCGGTTTTGCCTCTTCCGCTCATGATGCAGGTCAGATGTGTTCGCTGAACAAAGCTGAAATAAAGCGAGAAGGCTCCCGGGCGCTGTTGATAAAGCAAAAGCGCCTACGTTCCTATTGGCTGCAAGCTTCGCGCAGCAACAGCCAATAGCGTCCCCGCCGTCGAACTCTAGCGGCCGCTCCCCCCTCCTCCTCGTGCAGCCTCCTCCCCCCTCCTCCTCGTGCAGTGTAAACGCTTGGCGCTGAGACAGCCAATCGCGTGTCCGCCGTCCAACGCCAGCGCCCGCCCTCCGCTGCTCGCTTTGGGCCCCCACCTCCCCCTCCTCCTCGTGCTGCCTGCTTTGTGTGTGTGTGAGACAGAGACCTACTGCTGCAGACAGAGACTTTATGCCTTCCCGCTCAAATAAATCTAAAGTTGTAAACGAAAAGAAATAACCTAATAAACAAACTAATGAAACGAATACCTACAGTGGCTGTGGTTGTGCTATGACAGCTACTTATATGGGAGCCGTATTTGTATGTTAAAATGATGATCATACAACGATAAATAGTGTCATACGCCATACACATTAGACACTGTTATATGCTTTGAATACATATATGTACGTGTTTATAGCAAAGGAAGCTCTTTGAAACGAAACTGTGGGTGGCTCTTAAAAGAGCCGTTGTTAGAGAGGAACAAAACATGAAGGTAAACGGCACCGTTTACTTCTTCTTGGGGGCAGCCTTCTTGGGCTTCGCCGCCTTGGGCTTGGCCGCTTTGGGCTTGACAGCCTTGGCTTTCTTTGGGCTCTTGGTGGCTTTCTTGGGAGCCGCCGGCTTCTTCGCCTTCTTGGGGCTCTTGGTTGCCTTCTTCGCAGCCGCTGCGGGTTTCTTGGCCTTTTTGGGAGACTTCTTGGCCGCGGCGGGCTTCTTCGCCGCTACCTTCTTGGGCTTTTTCGCGGCAGCCGGTTTCTTGGCGGCGGGCTTCTTGGCTTTAGGAGCAGCCTTCTTGG
>NW_026040078.1:67500-88125 GCF_023375975.1 Astyanax mexicanus | reverse complement strand
GTTGGGGTGAGGAGTGTTGGTGGTGTTGGGTTGGGGTGAGGAGTGTTGGTGGTGTTGGGTTGGGGTGAGGAGTGTGGTGGTGTTGGGTTTGGGTGAGGAGTGTTGGTGGTGTTGGGTTGGGGTAGGGAGTGTTGGTGGTGTTGGGTTGGGGTGAGGAGTGTTGGTGGTGTTGGGTTGGGGTAGGGAGTGTTGGGGGTGTTGGGTTGGGGTGAGGAGTGTTGGTGGTGTTGGGTTGGGGTGAGGAGTGTTGGTGGTGTTGGGTTGGGGTAGGGAGTGTTGGTGGTGTTGGGTTGGGGTGAGGAGTGTTGGTGGTGTTGGGTTGGGGTAGGGAGTGTTGGGGGTGTTGGGTTGGGGTGAGGAGTGTTGGTGGTGTTGGGTTGGGGTAAGGAGTGTTGGTGGTGTTGGGTTGGGGTGAGGAGTGTTGGTGGTGTTGGGTTGGGGTAAGGAGTGTTGGTGGTGTTGGGGGTAGGGAGTGTTGGGGGTGTTGGGTTAAGGAGTGTTGGTTGTGTTGGGTTTGGGTGAGGAGTGTTGGTGGTGTTGAGTTTGGGTGAGGAGTGTTGGTGGTGTTAGGTGAGGAGTGTTGGTGGTGTTAGGTGAGGAGTGTTGGTGGTGTTGGGTTGGGGTGAGGAGTGTTGGTGGTGTTGGGTTGGGTTGAGGAGTGTTGGTGGTGTTGGGTTGGGGTGTTTGGTGTTGGGTTGGGGGTGAGGAGTGTTGGTGGTGTTGGGTTGGGGTGAGGAGTGTTGGTGGTGTTGGGGTGGGGTGAGGAGTGTTGATGGTGTTGGGTGAGGAGTGTTGGTGGTGTAGTGTTGGTGGTGTTGGGTTGGGGTGAGGAGTGTTGGTGGTGTTGGGTTGGGGTGAGGAGTGTTGGTGGTGTTGGGTTGGGGTAAGGAGTGTTGGGGGTGTTGGGTTGGGGTGAGGAGTGTTGGTGGTGTTGGGTTGGGGTAAGGAGTGTTGGTGGTGTTGGGTTGGGGTGAGGAGTGTTGGTGGTGTTGGGTTTGGGTGAGGAGTGTTGGTGGTGTTGAGTTTGGATGAGGAGTGTTGGTGGTGTTAGGTGAGGAGTGTTGGTGGTGTTGGGTTTGGGTGAGGAGTGTTGGTGGTGTTGGGTTGGGGTGAGGAGTGTTGGTGGTGTTGGGTTGGGTTGAGGAGTGTTGGTGGTGTTGGGTTGGGGTGTTTGGTGTTGGGTTTGGGTGAGGAGTGTTGGTGGTGTTGGGTTTGGGTGAGGAGTGTTGATGGTGTTGGGTGAGGAGTGTTGGTGGTGTAGTGTTGGTGGTGTTGGGTTGGGGTGAGGAGTGTTGGTGGTGTTGGGTTGGGGTGAGGAGTGTTGGTGGTGTTGGGTTGGGGTAAGGAGTGTTGGTGGTGTTGGGTTGGGGTGAGGAGTGTTGGTGGTGTTGGGTTGGGGTAGGGAGTGTTGGGGGTGTTGGGTTAAGGAGTGTTGGTTGTGTTGGGTTTGGGTGAGGAGTGTTGGTGGTGTTGAGTTTGGGTGAGGAGTGTTGGTGGTGTTAGGTGAGGAGTGTTGGTGGTGTTAGGTGAGGAGTGTTGGTGGTGTTGGGTTGGGGTGAGGAGTGTTGGTGGTGTTGGGTTGGGTTGAGGAGTGTTGGTGGTGTTGGGTTGGGGTGTTTGGTGTTGGGTTGGGGGTGAGGAGTGTTGGTGGTGTTGGGTTGGGGTGAGGAGTGTTGGTGGTGTTGGGGTGGGGTGAGGAGTGTTGGTGGTGTTGGGTTGGGGTAGGGAGTGTTGGTGGTGTTGGGTTGGGGTAGGGAGTGTTGGTGGTGTTGGGTTGGGGTAGGGAGTGTTGGGGGTGTTGGGTTGGGGTGAGGAGTGTTGGTGGTGTTGGGTTGGGGTGAGGAGTGTTGGTGGTGTTGGGTTGGGGTGAGGAGTGTTGGTGGTGTTGGGTTTGGGTGAGGAGTGTTGGTGGTGTTGGGTTGGGGTAGGGAGTGTTGGTGGTGTTGGGTTAGGGTGAGGAGTGTTGGTGGTGTTGGGTTGGGGTAGGGAGTGTTGGGGGTGTTGGGT
The DNA here is from genome assembly GCF_023375975.1 of Astyanax mexicanus. NCBI lineage: Eukaryota > Metazoa > Chordata > Actinopteri > Characiformes > Acestrorhamphidae > Astyanax > Astyanax mexicanus. The sequence continues at coordinate 86,118 of NW_026040078.1, read as the reverse complement.
TGGGGTGAGGAGTGTTGGTGGTGTTGGGTTGGGGTGAGGAGTGTTGGTGGTGTTGGGTTGGGGTAGGGAGTGTTGGTGGTGTTGGGTTGGGGTGAGGAGTGTTGGTGGTGTTGGGTTGGGGTAGGGAGTGTTGGGGGTGTTGGGTTGGGGTGAGGAGTGTTGGTGGTGTTGGGTTGGGGTGAGGAGTGTTGGTGGTGTTGGGTTGGGGTGAGGAGTGTTGATGGTGTTGGGTGAGGAGTGTTGGTGTTGTAGTGTTGGTGGTGTTGGGTTGGGGTGAGGAGTGTTGGTGGTGTTGGGTTGGGGTGAGGAGTGTTGGTGGTGTTGGGTTGGGGTAAGGAGTGTTGGTGGTGTTGGGTTGGGGTGAGGAGTGTTGGTGGTGTTGGGTTGGGGTAAGGAGTGTTGGTGGTGTTGGGTTGGGGTAGGGAGTGTTGGGGGTGTTGGGTTAAGGAGTGTTGGTTGTGTTGGGTTGGGGTGAGGAGTGTTGGTGGTGTTGGGTTGGGGTGAGGAGTGTTGGTGGTGTTGGGTTGGGGTGTTTGGTGTTGGGTTTGGGTGAGGAGTGTTGGTGGTGTTGGGTTTGGGTGAGGAGTGTTGGTAGTGTTAGGTGAGGAGTGTTGGTGGTGTTGGGTTGGGGTGAGGAGTGTTGGTGGTGTTGGGTTTGGGTGAGGAGTATTGGTGGTGTTGGGTTGGGGTGAGGAGTGTTGGTGGTGTTGGGTTGGGGTGAGGAGTGTTGATGGTGTTGGGTGAGGAGTGTTGGTGGTGTTGGGTTGGGGTGAGGAGTGTTGGTGGTGTTGGGTTTGGGTGAGGAGTATTGGTGGTGTTGGGTTGGGGTGAGGAGTGTTGGTGGTGTTGGGTTGGGGTGAGGAGTGTTGATGGTGTTGGGTGAGGAGTGTTGGTGGTGTAGTGTTGGGGTGAGGAGTGTTGGTGGTGTTGGGTTGGGGTGAGGAGTGTTGGTGGTGTTGGGTTGGGGTGAGGAGTGTTGGTGGTGTTGGGTTGGGGTGAGGAGTGTTGGTGGTGTTGGGTTGGGGTGAGGAGTGATGGTGTTGTTGGGTTGGGGTGAGGAGTGTTGGTGGTGTTGGGTTGGGGTAAGGAGTGTTGGTGGTGTTGGGTTGGGGTAGGGAGTGTTGGGGGTGTTGGGTTAAGGAGTGTTGGTGGTGTTGGGTTGGGGTGAGGAGTGTTGGTGGTGTTGAGTTTGGGTGAGGAGTGTTGGTGGTGTTAGGTGAGGAGTGTTGGTGGTGTTGGGTTGGGGTGAGGAGTGTTGGTGGTGTTGGGTTGGGGTGAGGAGTGTTGGTGGTGTTGGGTTGGGTTGAGGAGTGTTGGTGGTGTTGGGTTGGGGTGTTTGGTGTTGGGTTGGGGTGAGGAGTGTTGGTGGTGTTGGGTTGGGGTGAGGAGTGTTGGTGGTGTTGGGGTGGGGTGAGGAGTGTTGGTGGTGTTGGGTTGGGGTAGGGAGTGTTGGGGGTGTTGGGTTGGGGTGAGGAGTGTTGGTGGTGTGGTGTTGGGGTGAGGAGTGTTGGTGGTGTTGGGTTTGGGTGAGGAGTGTTGGTGGTGTTCGGTTGGGGTGAGGAGTGTTGGTGGTGTTGGGGTGGGGTGAGGAGTGTTGGTGGTGTTGGGTTGGGGTAGGGAGTGTTGGTGGTGTTGGGTTGGGGTAGGGAGTGTTGGTGGTGTTGAGTTGGGGTGAGGAGTGTTGGTGGTGTGGTGTTGGGGTGAGGAGTGTTGGTGGTGTTGGGTTTGGGTGAGGAGTGTTGGTGGTGTTCGGTTGGGGTGTTTGTTGTTGGGTTTGGGTGAGGAGTGTTGGTGGTGTTGGGTTGGGGTGAGGAGTGTTGGTGGTGTTGGGTTGGGGTGAGGAGTGATGGTGTTGTTGGGTTGGGGTAGGGAGTGTTGGGGGTGTTGGGTTGGGGTGAGGAGTGTTGGTGGTGTTGGGTTGGGGTGAGGAGTGTTGGTGGTGTTGGGGTGGGGTGAGGAGTGTTGGTGGTGTTGGGTTGGGGTGAGGAGTGTTCGTGGTGTTGGGGTGAGGTGAGGAGTGTTGGTGGTGTTGGGTTGGGGTAGGGAGTGTTGGGGGTGTTGGGTTGGGGTGAGGAGTGTTGGTGGTGTTGGGTTGGGGTGAGGAGTGTTGGTGGTGTTGGGTTGGGGTGAGGAGTGTTGGTGGTGTTGGGTTGGGGTGTTTGTTGTTGGTTTGGGGTGAGGAGTGTTGGTGGTGTTGGGTTGGGGTGAGGAGTGTTGGGGTGAGGAGTGTTGTGGTGTTGGGTTGGGGTGAGGAGTGTTGGGTTGGGGTAGGGAGTGTTGGTGGTGTTGGGTTGGGGTGAGTAGTGTTGGTGGTGTTGGGTTAGGGTAGGGAGTGTTGGGGGTGTTGGGTTAGGGTAGGGAGTGTTGGGGGTGTTGGGTTGGGGTGGGGTGTGTCTGGTTGTGACGTTAAAGATAAAGGTTATGAGATCATTTCCAAGAATGTACTAAACCACACCCACTGACCCCACTAAACCACACCCACTGACCATACTAAACCTGATCAGAAACCAATACCGAGCCTGATCAACAGGTGTGTGTGTGTGTGTTACCTTGGGAACAGCTGCCAGGAACAGGAAGTCTGAAACAGGAAGTGCAGAAGTGTTAACAGCTGAGATGATGATGGTGGCGACATCGGGTCCAGAGGGCGGAGCTTCTTTAGTGAAGTGCAGAGAAACTCTAACTCCACAGCGATCAAACAAAGTGATTGGCTTTAGTCCACCTGAAACCAATCAATACCTTCAATCAATACCATCAATCAATACCTTCAATCAATACCATCAATCAATACCTTCAATCAATACCTTCAATCAATACCTTCAATCAATACCTCTAATCTATACCTCTAATCAATACCATCAATCAATACCTCTAATCAATACCATCAATCAATACCATCAATCAATACCTTCAATCAATACCTCTAATCAATACCATCAATCAATACCTTCAAACTAGAAACTGTATAAAAGATGGACGCCGTGTCGCCGTTCTCATTCATTCAATGAAAATGAAGCTAAAATCTTCCTCCATGTTGGTGATTCTGAAACCCGAGTCTGTAGAGCGCAGTAGAGACCAGAGGAGGGAGAAAGACTGTGGAGAGACCGCCTACTCATTTAAATAACCCCGCCCCTGAGAGCTGCCTCGAGGTCACAGGCTGCAGAGCGGGGCGGAGCGGAGCTGACGGTCTGTTATTGGTCCCGCCCATAATCAGCCCTTTTACAATAACCACACCTTTTTAAATAGAGCTGAATAACATTTTAAAAAACGAATTCTGTGAGGATATAAAAATTAACAATATAAGCAGAGGTTACTCTAGCTGCTGCATTTAAATAATGGAAGTAGAATTACAGTATATTAGAAAAAAACGTGATTGAAAGTTGTTTGTTTTGCCATTGAAACCTATGGGGATGGGTGGAGTTACACAGCTTTCTGAAACCGAACAGCAGGGGGCGCCCGACCTGTGGTGGCTTCACTTCTGAGAGACGATGCTCTGTCCAGCTATATACAGTCTATGCTTCAATCAATACCTCCAACCAACACCACACACACCTTACACCAACTTAACACCAAACCACATGCCAACCCAATACTACAAACCTCACACTAACACTACACACCTCACACTAACCCAACACCAACACACCTCACACTAACCCAACACCAACACACCACCCCAACACTACACACCTCACACTAACCCAACACTAACACACCTCACACTAACCCAACACCAACACACCACCCCAACACTACACACCTCACACTAACCCAACACTAACACTACACAACACACCACCCCAACACTACACACCTCACACTAGCCCAACACTACACACCACACCACCCCAACACTACACACCTCACACTAACCCAACACTAACACTACACAACACACACCATCCCAACACTACACACCTCACACTAACACTACACACCTCACACTAACCCAACACTAACACTACACAACACACACCATCCCAACACTACACACCTCACACTAACCCAACACTAACACTACACACCTCACACTAACCCAACACTACACACCACACCACCCCAACACTACACACCTCACAAAAACACTACACAACACACCACCCCAACACTACACACCTCACACTAACCCAACACTAACACTACACAACACACACCATCCCAACACTACACACCTCACACTAACACTACACATCACACCACTCCAAACTACACACCTCACACCATCCCAACACTACACACCTCACACTAACCCAACACCAACACTACACACCACACCACCCCAACACTACACAACACACCACCCCAAACTACACACCTCACACTAACCCAACACTAACACTACACAACACACACCATCCCAACACTACACACCTCACACTAAACCAACACCAACACTACACACCTCACACTAACCCAACACTAACACTACACAACACACACCATTACAACACTACACACCTCACACTAAACCAACACCAACACTACACACCACCCCAACACTACACACCTCACACTAACCCAACACCAACACTACACAACACACCACCCCAACACTACACACCACACACTAACCCAACACCAAAACTACACACCACCCCAACACTACACACCTCACACTAACTCAACACCAACACTACACAACACAACACCCCAACACTGCACACCACACACTAACCCAACACCAAAACTACACACCACACCAACACTACACACCTCACACTAACCCAACACCAAAACTACACACCACACCACCCCAAACTACACACCTCACACTAACCCAACACTAACACTACACAACACACACCATCCCAACACTACACACCTCACACTAAACCAACACCAACACTACACACCACCCCAACACTACACACCTCACACTAACCCAACACTAACACTACACAACACACACCATCCCAACACTACACACCTCACACTAACCCAACACCAACACTACACACCACCCCAACACTACACACCTCACACTAACCCAACACCAACACTACACAACACACCACCCCAACACTACACACCACACACTAACCCAACACCAAAACTACACACCACACCACCCCAACACTACACACCTCACACTAACCCAACACTACACAACACACCACCCCAAACTACACACCTCACACTAACCCAACACTAAAACTACACAACACACCACCCCAAACTACACACCTCACACTAACCCAACACTAACACTACACAACACACACCATCCCAACACTACACATCTCACACTAAACCAACACCAACACTACACACCACCCCAACACTACACACCTCACACTAACCCAACACCAACACTACACAACACACCACCCCAACACTACACACCACACACTAACCCAACACCAAAACTACACACCACCCCAACACTACACACCTCACACTAACCCAACACCAACACTACACAACACACCACCCCAACACTACACACCACACACTAACCCAACACCAAAACTACACAACACACCACCCCAACACTACACACCTCACACTAACCCAACACTAACACTACACAACACACACCATCCCAACACTACACACCTCACACTAACCCAACACCAACACTACACACCACCCCAACACTACACACCTCACACTAACCCAACACCAACACTACACAACACACCACCCCAACACTACACACCACACACTAACCCAACACCAAAACTACACACCACACCACCCCAACACTACACACCTCACACTAACCCAACACTACACAACACACCACCCCAAACTACACACCTCACACTAACCCAACACTAACACTACACAACACACACCATCCCAACACTACACACCTCACACTAAACCAACACCAACACTACACACCACCCCAACACTACACACCACACACTAACCCAACACCAAAACTACACACCACCCCAACACTACACACCTCACACTAACCCAACACCAACACTACACAACACACCACCCCAACACTACACACCACACACTAACCCAACACCAAAACTACACAACACACCACCCCAAACTACACACCTCACACTAACCCAACACTAACACTACACAACACACACCATCCCAACACTACACACCTCACACTAAACCAACACCAACACTACACACCACCCCAACACTACACACCTCACACTAACCCAACACCAACACTACACACCACCCCAACACTACACACCACACACTAGCCCAACACTACACACCTCACACTAACCCAACACCAAAACTACACACCACACCACCCCAACACTACACACCTCACACTAACCCAACACTACACAACACACCACCCCAAACTACACACCTCACACTAACCCAACACTAACACTACACAACACACACCATCCCAACACTACACACCTCACACTAAACCAACACCAACACTACACACCACCCCAACACTACACACCTCACACTAAACCAACACCAAAACTACACACCACCCCAACACTACACACCTCACACTAACCCAACACCAACACTACACAACACACCACCACAACACTACACACCACACACTAACCCAACACCAAAACTACACACCACACCACCCCAACACTACACACCTCACACTAACCCAACACTACACAACACACCACCCCAAACTACACACCTCACACTAACCCAACACCAACACTACACAACACACCACCCCAACACTACACACCACACACTAACCCAACACCAAAACTACACACCACACCACCCCAACACTACACACCTCACACTAACCCAACACTACACAACACACCACCCCAAACTACACACCTCACACTAACCCAACACTAACACTACACAACACACACCATCCCAACACTACACACCTCACACTAAACCAACACCAACACTACACACCACCCCAACACTACACACCTCACACTAACCCAACACCAACACTACACAACACACCACCCCAACACTACACACCTCACACTAACCCAACAACAACACTACATACCACCCCAACACTACACACCTCACACTAACCCAACACCAACACTACACAACACACCACCCCAACACTACACACCACACACTAACCCAACACCAAAACTACACACCACACCACCCCAACACTACACACCTCACACTAACCCAACACTACACAACACACCACCCCAAACTACACACCTCACACTAACACAACACTAACACTACACAACACACACCATCCCAACACTACACACCTCACACTAAACCAACACCAACACTACACACCACCCCAACACTACACACCTCACACTAACCCAACACCAACACTACACAACACACCACCCCAACACTACACACCTCACACTAACCCAACACACCACCCCAACACTACACACCTCACACTAACACTACACAACACACACCATCCCAACACTACACACCTCACACTAACACTACACATCACACCACTCCAACACTACACACCTCACACTAACCCAACTCTACACACCTCACACTAACCCAACACTAACACTACACAACACACACCATCCCAACACTACACACCTCACACTAACCCAACACCAACACTACACACCACACCACCCCAACACTACACACCTCACACTAACCCAACACTACACAACACACCACCCCAAACTACACACCTCACACTAACCCAACACTAACACTACACAACACACACCATCCCAACACTACACACCTCACACTAAACCAACACCAACACTACACACCTCCCCAACACTACACACCTCACACTAACCCAACACTAACACAACACCACACCACCCCAACACTACACACCACACACTAACCCAACACCAAAACTACACAACACACCACCCAACACTACACACCTCACACTAACCCAACACTAACACTACACAACACAACACCCCAACACTACACACCTCGCACTAACCCAACACTACACAACACACCACCCCAACACTACACACTAACCCAACACCAAAACTACACACCACCACACCTCAAAACCAACACCACACACCTCATACAACACACCACCATAACACTACACACTTCTTACACTCTTCTCACCCCAACAATACACAAACACTACACACTTCTTACTCCAACAATACACACAACAAAACTACACACACCAACACAACACACACACACCTCGAACCCACCCAACACCACACCTCCCACCAACACACCACCATAACACCACAGACACACACCAACACTACACACACATCACACACCAACACTACACACACACACACACCCACCCAACACCACACCTCACAGCAACACACCACCATAACACTACACACACACACACCTCGCACCCACCCAACACCACCACTACACAACACACCACCCCAACACTACACACCTCACACTAACCCAACCCTACACAACACACCTCCCCAACACTACACACCTCACACCAACGCAACACTACATAACACACCCCCCCAACACTACACACCTCACACTAACCCAACACCAACACTACACACCACACCACCCCAACACTACACACCTCACACTAACCCAACACTCCACAACAAACCTCCCCAACACTACACACCTCACACTAACCCAACACTCCACAACAAACCTCCCCAACACTACACACTTCACACTAACCCAACACAACACACCACCATAACACTACATACCTCACACTTACCCAACACCAACACTACACAACCCACCACCATAAAACTACACACACATCACCAACCCAACACCACACACACACAAACAATACACACACACCTCGCACCCACCCAACACCACACCTCACACCAACCCAACATTCATTTTACTTTCTGTGTACAGTGTATCTGAAACTTACTGGGCTTAATGGAATCCAGTGGTACAGTGACATTTGCTAGTGATGAGAGTGGGTGGAGTTTGGGAAATCCTGACATGATGATTGGCTGATCGAAGCGTGACCTGGAATAAAAGAACGTTCAGAGATCCCTCAGAGTGTAAAAACTACAGAAAACTAGAAAAAACTCCTCACTTACATGCCAGCTAATGCTGAGGCATTGTGGGTAATGTAGTCTTCATTTCCACAGGGTGCAACACCTGCACTCACTGCATCCTCCAGCTGAAAAAAACGTTAAAAACACGTTGCACGTACTAACTGTACAAAAAACACCTTAAATACATGTTAAACACTTTCTAATAACACGTTAAATAAACATGATAAACACTTAAATACACATTAAATACATGTTAAACACTTAAATACACATTAAATACACATTAAATACATGTTAAACACTTTCTAATAACACATTAAATAAACATGTTAATCACTTAAATACACATTAAATACATGTTAAACACTTTCTAATAACACGTTAAATAAACATGTTAAACACGTGTAAACATGTCTATGATCTAATTTAACTTCAGATTTAGAACTAAATACCTGAACAAGTTCATCCATGTACGACTTAATTTCCTCACTCCGCCCACCATACAGACCTGCGAGAATACAACACATTAGAACAGGAGCTGAGAACACACAAAAAAACGGAGAATACAGTGTTTACAAAGTGAAGGTTCTAGATTACTGAACTGGACTGGTTCTAGATTACTGAACTAGACTGGGTTTACAGGGCGAGGGTTCTAAATTACTGAACTGGACTGGGTTTACAGGGTGAGGGTTCTAAATTACTAAACTGGGCTGGGTTTACAGGGTGAGGGTTGTAGATTACTGGACTGGGTTTACAGGGTGAGGGTTCTAGATAACTGAACCAAAGTGGGTTTACAGGGTGAGGGTTCTAAATTACTGAATTGCAGGGTTTACATGGTGAGGGTTCTAGATGACTGAACTGGACTGGGTTTACAGGGTGAGGGTTCTAAATTACTAAACTGGGCTGGGTTTACAGGGTGAGGGTTGTAGATTACTGGACTGGGTTTACAGGGTGAGGGTTCTAGATAACTGAACCAAAGTGGGTTTACAGGGTGAGGGTTCTAAATTACTGAATTGCAGGGTTTACATGGTGAGGGTTCTAGATTACTGAACTGGACTGGGTTTACAGGGTGAGGGTTCTAGATTATTGAACTGCACAGGGTTTACATGGTGAGGGTTCTAAGTTACTGAACTGCATGGTATGTACAGGGTGTGGGTTCTCGTACCGCTAAGAGGAACATTCTCCTCATCCAGCACAATTAGACAGCCACTGTCCTCAGCAGGGTTATCGGGGACACCGTCCCCTGCAGCAGGCAGGTTCATCAGGTGGTAGGTTCTGACTGGACTGATGGGTTCTACACAGAGGCGGTTCCAAAAAATGTTTTACAAAATCATCTAAGGCAAGTAGGTCCATAAGAATCTAAAGTAATCTGCCGTGGTGTTTGAGGTCTGGTTCTGGTCTAAGCTGGTGGTGGAGGCCTGGTTCTGGTCTAAGCTGGTGGTGGAGGTCTGGTTCTGGTCTAAGCTAGTGGTGGAGGTCTGGTTCTGGTCTAAGACATTGGTGGAGGTCTGGTTCTGGTCTAAGCTGGTGGTGGAGGTCTGGTTCTAGTCTAAGACGCTGGTGGAGGTCTGGTTCGGGTCTACGCTGGTGGTGGAGGTCTGGTTCTGGTCTACGCTGGTGGTGGAGGTCTGGTTCTGGTCTAAGCTGGTGTTGCAGGTCTAGCTCTGGTCTACGATATTGGTGGAGGTCTGGTTCTGGTCTAAGATATTGGTGAAGATCCGGTTCTGGTCTAAGCTGGTGGTGGAGGTCGGGTTCTGGTCTAAGATAATGGTGGAGGTCTGGTTCTGGTCTAAGCTGGTGGTGGATATCTGGTTCTGGTCTAAGATATTGGTGAAGGTCCGGTTCTGGTCTAAGCTGGTGGTGGAGGTCTGGTTCTGGTCTAAGCTGGTGGTGGAGGTCTGGTTCTGGTCTAAGCTGGTGGTGGAGGTCTGTTTCTGGTCTAAGTTGGTGGGAGAGGTCTGGTTCTGGTCTAAGAAATTGGTGAAGGTCCGGTTCTGGTCTAAGCTGGTGATGGATGTCTGGTTTTGGTCTAAGATATTGGTGGAGGCCTGGTTCTGGTCTAAGCTGTTGGTGGAGGTCTGGTTCTGGTCTAAGCTAGTGGTGGAGGTCTGGTTCTGGTCTAAGCTAGTGGTGGAGGTCTGGTTCTGGTCTAAGCTGGTGGTGGAGGTCTGGTTCTGGTCTAAGCTGGTGGTGGAGGTCTGGTTCTGGTCTAAGCTGGTGGTGGAGGTCTGGTTCTGGTCTAAGATATTGGTGGAGGCCTGGTTCTGGTCTAAGCTGTTGGTGGAGGTCTGATGCTGGTCTAAGCTGGTGGTGGAGGTCTGGGTCTAAGCTGGTGGTGGAGGTCTGGTTCTGGTCTAAGCTGGTGGTGGAGGTCTGGTTCTGGTCTAAGCTGGTGGTGGAGGTCTGGTTCTGGTCTAAGCTGGTGGTGGAGGTCTGGTTCTGGTCTTAGCTGGTGGTGGAGGTCTGGTTCTGGTCTAAGCTGGTGGTCGAGGTCTGGTTCAGGTCTAAGCTGGTGGTGGAGGTATGGTTCTGGTCTAAGTTGATGGGGGAGGTCTGGTTCTGGTCTAAGATATTGGTGAAGGTCCGGTTCTGGTCTAAGCTGGTGGTGGAGGTCCGGTTTTGGTCTAAGATATTGGTGGAGGCCTGGTTCTGGTCTAAGCTGGTGGTGGAGGTCTGGTTCTGGTCTAAGCTAGTGGTGGAGGTCTGGTTCTGGTCTAAGATATGGGTGGAGGTCTGATACAGGTCTAAGCTGGTGGTGGAGGTCTGGTTCTGGTCTACGCTGGTGGTGGAGGTCTGGTTCTGATCTAAGTTGGTGGGGGACGTCTGGTTCTGGTCTAAGATATTGGTGAAGGTCCGGTTCTGGTCTAAGCTGGTGGTGGATGTCTGGTTTTGGTCTAAGATATTGGTGGAGGCCTGGTTCTGGTCTAAGCTGTTGGTGGAGGTCTGGTTCTGGTCTAAGCTGGTGGTGGAGGTCTGGTTCTGGTCTAAGATGGTGGTGGAGGTCTGGTTCTGGTATAAGCTGGTGGTGGAGGTCTGGTTCTGGTCTAAGCTGGTGGTGGAGGTCTGGTTCTGGTCTAAGCTGGTGGTGGAGGTCTGATGCTGGTCTAAGTTGGTGGTGGAGGTCTGGGTCTAAGCTGGTGGTGGAGGTCTGGTTCTGGTCTAAGCTGGTGGTGGAGGTCTGGTTCTGGTCTAAGATAATGGTGGAGGTCTGGTTCTGGTCTAAGCTGGTGGTGGATGTCTGGTTTTGGTCTAAGATATTGATGGAGGCCTGGTTCTGGTCTAAGCCGGTGGTGGAGGTCTGGTTCTGGTCTAAGCTGGTGGTGGAGGCCTGGTTCTGGTCTAAGCTGGTGGTGGAGGTCTGATGCTGGTCTAAGCTGGTGGTGGAGGTCTGGTTCTGGTCTAAGCTGGTGGTGGAGGTCTGGTTCTGGTCTAAGCTGGTGGTGGAGGTCTGGTTCTGGTCTAAGCTGGTAGTGGAGGTCTGGTTCTGGTCTAAGCTGTTGGTGGAGGTCTGATGCTGGTCTAAGCTGGTGGTGGAGGTCTGGTTCTGGTCTAAGCTGGTGGTGGAGGTCTGGTTCTGGTCTAAGATAATGGTGGAGGTCTGGTTCTGGTCTAAGCTGGTGGTGGAGGTCTGGTTCTGGTCTAAGATAATGGTGGAGGTCTGATGCTGGTCTAAGCTGGTGGTGGATGTCTGGTTTTGGTCTAAGATATTGGTGGAGGCCTGGTTCTGGTCTAAGCTGTTGGTGGAGGTCTGGTTCTGGTCTAAGCTAGTGGTGGAGGTCTGGTTCTGGTCTAAGCTAGTGGTGGAGGTCTGGTTCTGGTCTAAGCTGGTGGTGGATGTCTGGTTTTGGTCTAAGATATTGGTGGAGGCCTGGTTCTGGTCTAAGCTGTTGGTGGAGGTCTGATGCTGGTCTAAGCTGGTGGTGGAGGTCTGGGTCTAAGCTGGTGGTGGAGGTCTGGTTCTGGTCTAAGCTGGTGGTGGAGGTCTGGTTCTGGTCTAAGCTGGTGGTGAAGGTCTGGTTCAGGTCTAAGCTGGTGGTGGAGGTATGGTTCTGGTCTAAGTTGATGGGGGAGGTCTGGTTCTGGTCTAAGATATTGGTGAAGGTCCGTTTCTGGTCTAAGCTGGTGGTGGAGGTCCGGTTTTGGTCTAAGATATTGGTGGAGGCCTGGTTCTGGTCTCAGCTAGTGGTGGAGGTCTGGTTCTGGTCTAAGATATTGGTGGAGGTCTGGTTCTGGTCTAAGATATTGGTGGAGATCTGATGCTGGTCTAAGCTGGTGGTGGAGGTCTGGTTCTGGTCTAAGCTGGTGGTGGAGGTCTGGTTCTGGTCTAAGCTGGTGGTGGAGGTCTGGTTCTGGTCTAAGCTGGTGGTGGAGGTCTGGTTCTGGTCTAAGCTGGTGGTGGAGGTCTGGTTCAGGTCTAAGCTGGTGGTGGAGGTATGGTTCTGGTCTAAGCTGGTGGTGGAGGTATGGTTCTGGTCTAAGTTGATGGGGGAGTTCTGGTTCTGGTCTAAGATATTGGTGAAGGTCTGGTTCTGGTCTAAGCTGGTGGTGGAGGTCTGGTTTTGGTCTAAGATATTGGTGGAGGCCTGGATCTGGTCTAAGCTGGTGGTGGAGGTCTGGTTCTGGTCTAAGCTAGTGGTGGAGATCTGGTCCTGGTCAAAGATATTGGTGGAGGTCTGATACAGGTCTAAGCTGGTGGTGGAGGTCTGGTTCTGGTCTAAGCTAGTGGTGGAGGTCTGGTTCTGGTCTAAGCTGGTGGTGGAGGTCTGGTTCTGGTCTAAGCTGGTGGTGGATGTCTGGTTTTGGTCTAAGATATTGGTGGAGGCCTGGTTCTGGTCTAAGCTGTTGGTGGAGGTCTGATGCTGGTCTAAGCTGGTGGTGGAGGTCTGGGTCTAAGCTGGTGGTGGAGGTCTGGTTCTGGTCTAAGCTGGTGGTGGAGGTCTGGTTCTGGTCTAAGCTGGTGGTGGAGGTCTGGTTCTGGTCTAAGCTGGTGGTGAAGGTCTGGTCCAGGTCTAAGCTGGTGGTGGAGGTATGGTTCTGGTCTAAGTTGATGGGGAAGGTCTGGTTCTGGTCTAAGATATTGGTGAAGGTCCGGTTCTGGTCTAAGCTGGTGGTGGAGGTCCGGTTTTGGTCTAAGATATTGGTGGAGGCCTGGTTCTGGTCTAAGATATTGGTGGAGGTCTGGTTCTGGTCTAAGATATTGGTGGAGGTCTGATGCTGGTCTAAGCTGGTGGTGGAGGTCTGGTTCTGGTCTAAGCTGTTGGTGGAGGTCTGATGCTGGTCTAAGCTGGTGGTGGAGGTCTGGTTCTGGTCTAAGCTGGTGGTGGAGGTCTGGTTCTGGTCTAAGCTGGTGGTGGAGGTCTGGTTCTGGTCTAAGCTGGTGGTGGAGGTCTGGTTCAGGTCTAAGCTGGTGGTGGAGGTATGGTTCTGGTCTAAGCTGGTGGTGGAGGTATGGTTCTGGTCTAAGTTGATGGGGGAGGTCTGGTTCTGGTCTAAGATATTGGTGAAGGTCTGGTTCTGGTCTAAGCTGGTGGTGGAGGTCTGGTTTTGATCTAAGATATTGGTGGAGGCCTGGATCTGGTCTAAGTTGATGGGGGAGGTCTGGTTCTGGTCTAAGATATTGGTGAAGGTCTGGTTCTGGTCTAAGCTGGTGGTGGAGGTCTGGTTTTGATCTAAGATATTGGTGGAGGCCTGGATCTGGTCTAAGCTGGTGGTGGAGGTCTGGTTCTGGTCTAAGCTAGTGGTGGAGATCTAGTCCTGGTCAAAGATATTGGTGGAGGTCTGATACAGGTCTAAGCTGGTGGTGGAGGTCTGGTTCTGATCTAAGTTGGTGGGGGAGGTCTGGTTCTGGTCTAAGATATTGGTATAGGTCCGGTTCTGGTCTAAGCTGGTGGTGGATGTCTGGTTTTGGTCTAAGATATTGGTGGAGGCCTGGTTCTGGTCTAAGCTGTTGGTGGAGGTCTGCTTCTGGTCTAAGCTGGTGGTGGAGGTCTGGTTCTGGTCTAAGCTGGTGGTGGATGTCTGGTTTTGGTCTAAGATATTGGTGGAGGCCTGGTTCTGGTCTAAGCTGTTGGTGGAGGTCTGATGCTGGTCTAAGCTGGTGGTGGAGGTCTGGTTCAGGTCTAAGCTGGTGGTGGAGGTATGGTTCTGGTCTAAGTTGATGGGGAAGGTCTGGTTCTGGTCTAAGATATTGGTGAAGGTCCGGTTCTGGTCTAAGCTGGTGGTGGAGGTCCGGTTTTGGTCTAAGATATTGGTGGAGGCCTGGTTCTGGTCTAAGCTGGTGGTGGAGGTCTGGTTCTGGTCTAAGCTAGTGGTGGAGGTCTGGTTCTGGTCTAAGATATTGGTGGAGGTCTGATGCTGGTCTAAGCTGGTGGTGGAGGTCTGGTTCTGGTCTAAGCTGTTGGTGGAGGTCTGATGCTGGTCTAAGCTGGTGGTGGAGGTCTGGTTCTGGTCTAAGCTGGTGGTGGAGGTCTGGTTCTGGTCTAAGCTGGTGGTGGAGGTCTGGTTCTGGTCTAAGCTGGTGGTGGAGGTCTGGTTCTGGTCTAAGCTGGTGGTGGAGGTATGGTTCTGGTCTAAGCTGGTGGTGGAGGTATGGTTCTGGTCTAAGTTGATGGGGGAGGTCTGGTTCTGGTCTAAGATATTGGTGAAGGTCCTGTCCTGGTCAAAGATATTGGTGGAGGTCTGATACAGGTCTAAGCTGGTGGTGGAGGTCTGGTTCTGGTCTAAGCTGGTGGTGGAGGTCTGGTTCTGATCTAAGTTGGTGGGGGAGGTCTGGTTCTGGTCTAAGATATTGGTGGATGTCTGGTTTTGGTCTAAGATATTGGTGAAGGCCTGGTTCTGGTCTAAGCTGTTGGTGGAGGTCTGGTTCTGGTCTAAGCTGGTGATGGAGGTCTGGTTCTGGTCTAAACTGGTGGTGGAGGTCTGGTTCTGGTATAAGCTGGTGGTGGAGGTCTGGTTCTGGTATAAGCTGGTGGTGGAGGTCTGGTTCTGGTATAAGCTGGTGGTGGAGGTCTGGTTCTGGTCTAAGCTGGTGGTGGAGGTCTGATGCTGGTCTAAGCTGGTGGTGGCGGTCTGGTTCTAAGCTGGTGGTGGAGGTCTGATTCTGGTCTAAGCTGGTGGTGGAGGTCTGGTTCTGGTCTAAGCTGGTGGTGGATGTCTGGTTTTGGTCTAAGATGTTGGTGGAGGCCTGGTTCTGGTCTAAGCTGTTGGTGGAGGTCTGATGCTGGTCTAAGCTGGTGGTGGAGGTCTGGGTCTAAGCTGGTGGTGGAGGTCTGGTTCTGGTCTAAGCTGGTGGTGGAGGTCTGGTTCAGGTCTAAGCTGGTGGTGGAGGTATGGTTCTGGTCTAAGTTGATGGGGGAGGTCTGGTTTTGGTCTAAGATATTGTTGGAGGCCTGGTTCTGGTCTAAGCTGGTGGTGGAGGTCTGGTTCTGGTCTAAGCTGGTGGTGGAGGTCTGGTTCTGGTATAAGCTGGTGGTGGAGGTCTGGTTCTGGTCTAAGCTGGTGGTGGAGGTCTGATGCTGGTCTAAGCTGGTGGTGGAGGTCTGGTTCTAAGCTGGTGGTGGAGGTCTGATTCTGGTCTAAGCTGGTGGTGGAGGTCTGGTTCTGGTCTAAGCTGGTGGTGGATGTCTGGTTTTGGTCTAAGATGTTGGTGGAGGCCTGGTTCTTGTCTAAGCTGTTGGTGGAGGTCTGATGCTGGTCTAAGCTGGTGGTGGAGGTCTGGGTCTAAGCTGGTGGTGGAGGTCTGGTTCTGGTCTAAGCTGGTGGCGGAGGTCTGGTTCAGGTCTAAGCTGGTGGTGGAGGTCTGGTTCTGGTATAAGCTGGTGGTGGAGGTCTGGTTCTGGTCTAAGCTGGTGGTGGAGGTCTGATGCTGGTCTAAGCTGGTGGTGGAGGTCTGGTTCTAAGCTGGTGGTGGAGGTCTGATTCTGGTCTAAGCTGGTGGTGGAGGTCTGGTTCTGGTCTAAGCTGGTGGTGGATGTCTGGTTTTGGTCTAAGATGTTGGTGGAGGCCTGGTTCTTGTCTAAGCTGTTGGTGGAGGTCTGATGCTGGTCTAAGCTGGTGGTGGAGGTCTGATTCTGGTCTAAGCTGGTGGTGGAGGTCTGGTTCTGGTCAAAGCTGGTGGTGGAGGTCTGGTTCTGGTCTAAGCTGGTGGTGGAGGTCTGATGCTGGTCTAAGCTGGTGGTGGAGGTCTGGTTCAGGTCTAAGCTGGTGGTGGAGGTATGGTTCTGGTCTAAGCTGGTGGTGGAGGTATGGTTCTGGTCTAAGTTGATGGGGGAGGTCTGGTTCTGGTCTAAGATATTGGTGAAGGTCCGGTTCTGGTCTAAGCTGGTGGTGGAGGTCTGGTTCTGGTCTAAGCTAGTGGTGGAGATCTGGTCCTGGTCAAAGATATTGGTGGAGGTCTGATACAGGTCTAAGCTGGTGGTGGATGTCTGGTTTTGGTCTAAGATATTGGTGGAGGCCTGGTTCTGGTCTAAGCTGGTGGTGGAGGTCTGGTTCTGGTCTAAGCTAGTGGTGGAGATCTGGTCCTGGTCAAAGATATTGGTGGAGGTCTGATACAGGTCTAAGCTGGTGGTGGAGGTCTGGTTCTGGTCTAAGCTGGTGGTGGAGGTCTGGTTCTGATCTAAGTTGGTGGGGGAGGTCTGGTTCTGGTCTAAGATATTGGTGAAGGTCCGGTTCTGGTCTAAGCTGGTGGTGGATGTCTGGTTTTGGTCTAAGATATTGGTGGAGGCCTGGTTCTGGTCAAAGCTGTTGGTGGAGGTCTGGTTCTGGTCAAAGCTGTTGGTGGAGGTCTGGTTCTGGTCTAAGCTGGTGGTGGAGGTCTGGTTCTGGTCTAAGCTGGTGGTGGAGGTCTGGTTCTGGTATAAGCTGGTGGTGGAGGTCTGGTTCTGGTCTAAGCTGGTGGTGGAGGTCTGATGCTGGTCTAAGCTGGTGGTGGAGGTCTGGTTCTAAGCTGGTGGTGGAGGTCTGATTCTGGTCTAAGCTGGTGGTGGAGGTCTGGTTCTGGTCTAAGCTGGTGGTGGATGTCTGGTTTTGGTCTAAGATGTTGGTGGAGGTCTGATTCTGATCTAAGCTGGTGGTGGAGGTCTGGTTCTGGTCTAAGCTGGTGGTGGATGTCTGGTTTTGGTCTAAGATGTTGGTGGAGGCCTGGTTCTGGTCTAAGCTGTTGGTGGAGGTCTGATGCTGGTCTAAGCTGGTGGTGGAGGTCTGGGTCTAAGCTGGTGGTGGAGGTCTG
Source organism: Astyanax mexicanus (assembly GCF_023375975.1). Taxonomy (NCBI): domain Eukaryota; kingdom Metazoa; phylum Chordata; class Actinopteri; order Characiformes; family Acestrorhamphidae; genus Astyanax; species Astyanax mexicanus. The sequence continues at coordinate 67,980 of NW_026040078.1, read as the reverse complement.
GTTCTGGTCTAAGCTGGTGGTGGAGGTCTGGTTCAGGTCTAAGCTGGTGGTGGAGGTATGGTTCTGGTCTAAGTTGATGGGGGAGGTCTGGTTTTGGTCCAAGATATTGGTGGAGGCCTGGTTCTGGTCTAAGCTGGTGGTGGAGGTCTGGTTCTGGTCTAAGCTAGTGGTGGAGGTCTGGTTCTGGTCTAAGCTGGTGGTGGAGGTATGGTTCTGGTCTAAGCTGGTGGGGGAGGTCTGGTTCTGATCTAAGTTGGTGGGGGAGGTCTGGTTCCGGTCTCAGCTGGTGGTGGAGGTCTGGTTCTGGTCTAAGCTGGTGGTGGAGGTCTGGGTCTAAGCTGGTGGTGGAGGTCTGATACAGGTCTAAGCTGGTGGTGGAGGTATGGTTCTGGTCTAAGCTGGTGGGGGAGGTCTGGTTCTGATCTAAGTTGGTGGGGGAGGTCTGGTTCTGGTCTAAGCTGGTGGTGGAGGTCTGATGCT
>NW_026040078.1:57500-62500 GCF_023375975.1 Astyanax mexicanus | reverse complement strand
TTGCTGTAGTTTAGAGGGAGCGGGTGTAGTTTGCTGTAGTTTAGAGGGTGCAGGTGTAGTTTGCTGTAGTTAAGAGGGAGAAGGTGTAGTTTGCTGTAGTTTAGAGGGAGCGGGTGTAGTTTGCTGTAGTTTAGAGGGGGCAGGTATAGTTTACTGTAGTTCAGAGGGTGCAGGTGTAGTTTACTGTAGTTTAGAGGGAGTGGGTGTAGTTTGCTGTAGTTTAGAGGGAGCAGGTGTAGTTTGCTGTTTAGAGGGTTCAGGTGTAGTTAGCTGTAGTTTAGAGGGAGCAGGTGTAGTTTGCTGTAGTTTAGAGGGAGCGGGTGTAGTTTGCTGTAGTTTAGAGGGAGCAGGTGTAGTTTGCTGTAGTTTAGAGGGAGCGGGTGTAGTTTGCTGTAGTTTAGAGGGTGCAGGTGTAGTTTGCTGTAGTTAAGAGGGAGAAGGTGTAGTTTGCTGTAGTTTAGAGGGAGCGGGTGTAGTTTGCTGTAGTTTAGAGGGGGCAGGTATAGTTTACTGTAGTTCAGAGGGTGCAGGTGTAGTTTACTGTAGTTCAGAGAGGCAGGTGTAGTTCACTGTAGTTTAGAGAAGCAGGTGTAGTTTGTTGTTGTTTAGAGGGTTCAGGTGTAGTTAGCTGTAGTTTAGAGGGAGCAGGTGTAGTTTGCTGTAGTTTAGAGGGAGTGGGTGTAGTTTGCTGTAGTTTAGAGGGAGCGGGTGTAGTTTGCTGTAGTTTAGAGGGAGCGGGTGTAGTTTGCTGTAGTTTAGAGGGTGCAGGTGTAGTTTGCTGTAGTTAAGAGGGAGAAGTTGTAGTTTGCTGTAGTTTAGAGGGAGCGGGTGTAGTTTGCTGTAGTTTAGAGGGGGCAGGTATAGTTTACTGTAGTTCAGAGGGTGCAGGTGTAGTTTACTGTAGTTCAGAGAGGCAGGTGTAGTTCACTGTAGTTTAGAGAAGCAGGTGTAGTTTGTTGTTGTTTAGAGGGTTCAGGTGTAGTTAGCTGTAGTTTAGAGGGAGCAGGTGTAGTTTGCTGTAGTTTAGAGGGAGTGGGTGTAGTTTGCTGTAGTTTAGAGGGAGCAGGTGTAGTTTGCTGTAGTTTAGAGGGAGCGGGTGTAGTTTGCTGTAGTTTAGAGGGTGCAGGTGTAGTTTGCTGTAGTTAAGGAGGAGCAGGTGTAGTTTGCTGTAGTTTAGAGGGAGCGGGTGTAGTTTGCTGTAGTTAAGAGGGGACAGGTGTAGTTTACTGTAGTTTAGAGGGGGCAGGTGTAGTTTACTGTAGTTTAGAGGGGGCAGGTGTAGTTTTCTGTTCTTTAGAGGGAGCTGGTGTAATTTGCTGTAGTTTAGAGGGAGCAGGTGTAGTTTACTGTAGTTTAGAGGTAAGGTGTAGTTTGCTGTAGTTTGGAGGGAAGGTGTAGTTTGCTGTAGTTTAGAGGGAAGGTGTAGTTTGCTGTAGCTTAGAGGGAAGGTGTAGTTTGCTGTAGTTTAGAGGGAAGGTGTAGTTTACTGTAGTTTGGAGGGAAAGTGTAGTTTGCTGTAGTTTGGAGGGAAAGTGTAGTTTGCTGTAGTTTGGAGGGAAAGTGTAGTTTGCTGTAGTTTGTAGGGAAGGTGTAGTTTGCTGTAGTTTGTAGGGAAGTTGTAGTTTGCTGTAGTTTGTAGGGAAGGTGTAGTTTGCTGTAGTTTATAACCTTGTTTTTTCAGCATGTGATACGCCTCCTGCACCTTTGGCTCCTCCTTCAGCCACTGAGTCCAGCTGAACAGAACCTCCGTTACTTTCTGCTTCACCTGGGCGGAGCTCCATGTTCCCAGGTACTGACAATCAACACACACACACACACACGCATGTAAACAAAAACACACACACGCACATATCATACACACACAAGCACACACAAACCCAAACACACAGATTAACACACACTGTGTGAAAGGCTGTGACTGTAATAAACTACAGGAAGTTTAGGGGGCGCTGTGGATTTTTACCTTTGGTGAAAGAACTTTAATAAGTTCGTTCAGGAAGCGGAATTTTGTAGCTTCGCTGTGGAAACGCTTCCCGCAGTTGTTCATACACGCCTCCAACAACTGCAAAAAACACATACCGCACACTCCTCACACACTGCTCACTGCTCACATACCACACACTGCTCACATACCACACACTCCTTACAAACTGCTCACATACCACACACTCCTTACATACTGCTCACACACCACACACTCCTTACACACCACACACTTCTTACACACTGCTCACATACCACACACTCCTTACACATTACATTACATTACATTACATTTGGCAGACGCTTTTGTCCAAAGCAACTTACAATAATGAAGTACAAAAGTAATAGGAATTTAGATAACCCATTTTTAGATAGGGCTTAAAGGAGGTCGAAGGGAAATAAAGGGATAGAGAAGTGAAGGAGGGGAAGAAGGAAATGGGGTTAGAAGTAGTTAGTTAGTTAGAGGTGTTAGGAGAGTAAGTGCTCTTTGAAGAGCTCTGTCTTCAGGAGTTTATTAAAGATAGTGAGAGATTCTCCTGATCTGGTAGTAGAAGGTAGTTAGTTAGAGGTGTTAGGAGAGTAAGTGCTCTTTGAAGAGCTCTGTCTTCAGGAGTTTATTAAAGATAGTGAGAGATTCTCCTGATCTGGTAGTGGAGGGTAGTTTGTTCCACCATTGGGGAACTCTGTATGAGAACAGTCTGGATTGCTTTGTGTGAGTGTTTGTTTGGTAAAGCGAGGCGACGTTCATTGGAGGAGCGCAGCGGCCGGGAGGTAGCGTAAGCCTTCAGGAGCGAGTGCAGGTAGGAAGGAGCTGTTCTGTCATCACCTTGTAGGCGATTGTAAGAGCTTTGAATTTGATGCGAGCATCAACTGGTAGCCAGTGGAGCTCAATGAGCAGCGGGGTGACATGAGCCGTTTTGGCTGGTTGAAGACCAGACGTGCTGCTGCACACTGCTCACATACCACACACTGCTCACATACCGCACACTGCTCACACACCACACACTCCTTACACACCACACACTCCTTACACACCACACACTCCTTACACACTGCTCACACACCACACACTCCTTACACACTGCTCACATACCACACACTGCTCACATACCGCACACTACTTACACGCTACTCACATACCACACACTGCTCACACAGTGCTCACATACCACACAGTGCTCACACATTTCACACTCCTTAAAACTGCTTACATACCGCACACTCTTTACACTGCTCACATAGCACACACTGCTCACATACCGCACACTACTTACACGCTACTCACATACTACACACTGCTCACACACTGCTCACATACCACACACTGCTCACATACCACACACTGCTCACACTCCTTACACACTGCTTACATACCTCACACACATTCACATTCCGCACACATTCACATACCGCACACCTCACAAACTGCTCACATAGCACACTCTCCTTACACACTGCTCATTCTGCACAACACACACTCCTCACACACCGTTCACATACCACACACTGCTCACATACCACACGCTCCTTACACACTGCTCACACACTGCTCATTCCTCACAATACACACTCCTCACATACCGCACGCTCCTCACACACTACTCACATCTCACAATGCTCACATACCACACGCTTCTCACACACTGCTCAAATCTCACAATGCTTACATACCACACGCTTCTCACACACTGCTCATTCCGCACAACACACACTCCTCACACACTGCTCACATACCACACACTGCTCACACATTGCTCATTCCTCACAATACACACTCCTCACACACTGCTCATATCTCACACTTCTCACACCGAACACACTGCTAATATACCGTACGCTCCTCACACACTGCTCACATATCTCACACTCCTCACACACTGCTCACATACCGCACGCTCCTCACACACTGCTCATTCCTTACAATACACACTCCTCACACACTGCTCACATACCGCACACTCCTCACACACTGCTCACATATCTCACACTCCTCACACACTGCTCACATACCGCACGCTCCTCACACACTGCTCATTCCTTACAATACACACTCCTCACACACTGCTCACATACCGCACGCTCCTCACACACTGCTCATTCCTTACAATACACACTCCTCACACACTGCTCATATCTCACACTTCTCACACCAAACACAATGCTAATATACCGCACACTCCTCACACACTGCTCACGTACCGCACGCTCCTCACACACTGCTCATATACCGCACGCTCTTCACACACTGCTCACATCTTACACTCCTCACACCAAACACACTGCTCACATACCACACGCTTCTCACATCTCACACTCCTCACACACTGCTCACATATCTCACACTCCTCACACACTGCTCACATACCGTACGCTCCTCACACACTGCTCACCTATCTCACACTCCTCACACACTGCTCATATACCGCACACTCCTCACACACTGCTCATTCCTTACACCACACACTCCCTACACTGCAGACACTGCTCACACATTCCTCACACCAAACACACTGCTTACACTCCTCACACACTCAACACACCCACCCGGCCCCAGCAGTGTTAGTAGGGATTGTGGGTAATGTAGTTTCTGGTCTTACAGTCAGAGCCTGCAGAGCTTCTCTCTCCTGAGGAGACTGAATCTTATACACCAACAACCGCAGAGCAACCTGAGGACTACACACACACACACACACATATATATATATATACACATACATATATATACATATATATATATATATGTGTGTGTGTGTGTGTAAGCACATATATGTATATATACGTAGGTGTGTGTATATATATATATATATATATATATATATATATATATATATATATACACTGCTCAAAAAAATAAAGGGAACACTCAAATAACACAATATAACTCCAAGTGAATCAAACTTCTGTGAAATTAAACTGTCCACTTAGGAAGCAACACTGATTGACAATCAATTTCACCTGCTGTTGTGCAAATGGAATAGACAACAGGTGGAAATTATTGGCAATTAGCAAGACACACT
>NW_026040078.1:47500-52500 GCF_023375975.1 Astyanax mexicanus | reverse complement strand
ATGATGCCGATGTTTCAGTACCATTTCAGAAGTTCACAGGCGTCACAGTGCTGATTAGGATGGTGAGAGCTGGAAGGGTTGGGGGCTCCTCCTGAACCCCACTCTCACTTTTTACTGTTCAGCTCCAGGTTGTTTTGGTTGCTCCAGAGGACCACCTGCTCAACAACCCGTCTGTAAGCAGGATCGTCACTGTCCTGAATGAGACGATGACTGTCAGATCATCTGCTACTCTGCACTCTGCTGCTGCTCTGCTCTAATCTTCAGCTTCTACACTTTTCTCTGTTTTCTCTGTTTTCTTCTCTTTTACTCTCTTCATACTTACTAATCCACTTTAGTCTGCTTCCTCTTTGCTCTACACACCTATTAATCCACTCTCTGTTTCCCTCTGGGTACTTCTGGATCTGAGCGCAGCCTTTGATACAATAGATCATACTATCCTTTTAGAAAGATTAGAGAACATGGTCGGTGTAACCGGAACTGCCTTAGCATGGTTTAAATCGTACTTAACCGATCGCTATCAGTTTGTGAGGTTAAATGATATGTCTTCCAGTTATACCAAGGTAAGATATGAAATTCCACAAGGCTCTATATTAGGACCGTTATTATTTACATTATATATGCTCCCACTGGGCAAAGTTATTAGAAAACATGATGTGAATTTTCATTGTTATGCGGATGACACGCAGCTCTTCATATCAGCCAAACCTGATGACAGAGTGAGATTAAAGAAAATCGAGGATTGTGTAGAAGATGTAAAATCATGGATGTTGCACAACTTCCTCCTATTAAATAGTGATAAAACAGAAGTTCTCCTATTAGGCCCCAAAGCTGCTAGAAATAAATTATCAGACTTAATGCTAAATCTGGCTAACTTCTCAGCCACCCCTGGTTCAGCAGCTAAAAACCTTGGAGTTATCATAGATTCAGATCTAGCATTCGATAAACACATATCTAATGTTACTAGAACAGCTTTTCTACACCTCCGTAATATTGCCAAGCTAAGAAATGCCCTATCACTGCATGACGCAGAAAAATTAGTGCATGCCTTTATTACCTCAAGGCTAGATTATTGTAATGCGCTACTGTCTGGATGTTCCGGCAGTAACTTAAATAAACTTCAGCTAGTTCAAAATGCTGCAGCCAGGGTCCTTACTAAAACTAGAACATTCACTGAAACTAGAACATTCACTAAAACTAGAAAATTTTATCATATTAGTCCAGTCCTATCAGCACTGCACTGCTTCCAGTCAAATTCCGCATAGACTATAAAATTCTCCTGTTAACGTATAAAGCCCTACACGGGCTCGCTCCTGAGTATTTACAAGACCTCATCTCCTGTTATGAACCACCGCGATTACTTAGATCTCAGGGTGCTGGTTTCTTAGTAGTTCCTAAAATTCAGAGGAGCTCTGCAGGAGGAAGAGCTTTCTCTTATAAAGCGCCTCAACTCTGGAATAATCTCCCCGAATATGTTCGGGACTCAGACACAGTCTCAATCTTTAAGTCTAGACTGAAAACTTACTTGTTTAGTTTAGCTTTTGGTAATTAATGTTTTTCCCTTTAGATAAGGCTGCAGATTCAGGGGTTCATGGACAGAGGGAATTGTGGGTAAACTGAGATGCTGGTGCTGTTGTTCTCCCACTGCACACGGTCACTCAGGTTTGTGGACGGTGGAGTGGGTGGATGCTGGTGTTTCAGGGTGCCTCCATGTCTATGTTACCTTCTGGCTCTCTGCCTTTAGTTAGGCTGTTTTATTCAGTTCTGCCGGAGTCATTTGCCACACTCTGATAATGTTTTAATATTCTCAGTTTTACATAAATCCAGTTAAAACTAATTCCATCTCTCTGCTTTCCTCCGAGTTACTGACTGCCCACCTGACCCACTTGAAGGAGATCACTAACCCCCAGCCGGACCCCCTGCAGACCGGGCCAACAGGTCGGTGGATGATGCAGTGGACATGGGACTTCACCACATCCTTCAGCATCTCGACTGTCCAAGTACATATGCTAGAGTCCTGTTCCTGGACTTTAGCTCCGCCTTCAACACAATCATCCCCAGACGTCTACACACCAAACTGACCCAAATCAGTGTGCCAGTGTTAGTGGTTCTGGTTCCTGAGGTGATCTTTCCCAGACTCCACGTGCCAGTGGATCTCACACTTTCTCACCGGCAGAGAACAGCAGGTGAGGCTGGGAAAGATCACCTCCACGTTCCTGAGGATGTGGAGGATGTGGTGAAGTCCCATGTCCACTGCATCATCCACCGACCTGTTGGCCCGGTCTGCAGGGGGTCCGGCTGGGGGTTAGTGATCTCCTTCAAGTGGGTCAGAACCAGCCTCTGGAAGGATTTTATGAGCACAGAGGTCAAGGCGACGGGTCTGTAGTCGTTTAGTCCCGTGATGACGTTTTTTTGGGGATGGGTATTATTGTGGAGCGTTTGAAGTACGACGGTACGAAACACAGCTCCAGTGATTTGTTGAAGATCTTGGTGAAGACAGGAGCGAGTTGATCTGTGCAGGTTCTCAGGCAGGAGGGGGACACTCTGTTTGGGCCTGGTTTCTTCTTCACTCCTTATTGTTTGAAGATTCAATTCAATGAGATCTAATGCGTCTAGTGCCGAGGAGCGCAGCTTCCCCGCTCACCAAAACTTCCAAAAAAACGTCTGGAAATGAGAAATCAGGAGTGATGCTGTGGGGCATGAACTGCCTGATGCTGAGCAGATCTTCTGTGCTGTATGTGAATGAGTTACACATGTAGCGACACAAAAACAAAAACAAATAAAGCACGACTGAGTTACTGACAAGTGTCGCCGTGTGCATCCCCATCTTGGAAGAGTGTGTGTGTGTGTGTGTGTGTGAGACTCACTGTATAACTCGGCTGATGATTTCTGGGGACTCAGAGCTCATCTCCTCTAGTTGTTGCCGGGATACAGAGGGGCGGAGCCACAGGTACAAATACACAGGTGTGATCAGATCCTTTACTGACGAGATGTGACCCTACACACACACACAAACAGTGATCAGTGATCTCTACTCCAATCAGCTACACAGGATTAGCATAGTCATACAACTCTGCCCTATCGCTGACGGGCTTTCAGATAAAATGTGACTTCAGTACAACGCTGAGGTAAATCCAGCATTGCACCAGCTCTAAACTCATTTCAATTAGTGTGTGTGTGTGTGTGTGTACCTTGCGGAGCTGCAGGATGCGGTGGAGGTAGTCTTTCTGCAGAAGATCCTGATCCTCTATCTGATCTCTGAAACACTGAGAGATCAGATCCCTCAGCTCCTCCACCAGGGGGCGACACAAAACCTCGTCCTCCAGCCTGTGCTGCAGGTGAACTCTTCACACACACACACACACACACACACACATATATATATATCTCAGTGGTGTGCAGTAAGGCCATTCTACCTCTACAGAGAAAGGGGTCACAAGACAACAGGTGCATGTATATCCTTACATAATATTCAATCAGGAAATATATACTGTAGTTATTGTAAACTATAAGCATATATTTAATAAATTAACTAAATAAAAAACAGCAACTAATTCAAAGCATTATTCTGCGTTTTTCAGTTGCTATGGGACTCATATCTGACTGACAGCTGTACTAACCAATCAAAACCTTTTAAAATGGCTTCTGCCCCCACGTGACTGCGTTCTCCTACTGATTATGAGAAGGGTGTAGTAATGAGTTTTAAGCAAAGTCGCAGGACAATCTAAATAATCGGATTAATGACATTTACTCCGGAGGCGGGGCCATGGCTGTCTAATCCCTTCTCAGCATTCTGATGAAGGGGCTACGCATTGGTTAGTCATAAAAAATGGAGCTCATGCTGGATTAGTTCAATAGTTAGCGAATTATCACAGAACTGCTACGGCAAATAAGACAGATATTGTGTCACAACATATTAAAAGCCTTTTTAAAGTCTGTCCTTCAATGTGAAACTAATTCACTATAATGACTGGCCACCTGGTGAGTTTTTGTGTGTACTTAATGTTTTGGCGGACCTGGTGTACTTTAGACATACAGTGATCTTTGCTGAACGGTTGTACTGATTGTTGTGGTCTGTTTTATACTGTTGTTATTTGTAGCTGAATTTATGGGCTGTTAATGTGTATTTAACTCATATAACTCATAACTGAAGACAGAGAATATGTAGTTATTGTAATATTTATCTATGTGTAGGTCGGGGGGGGGTGTTGCACAAGTGATAGCTACTATATTAACGGCACACCACTGATATATATAAACACACACACATATATTATTAAATTAATATAATATAATATAATATATTATTATTAAAACTCACACAGTGAGAGAATGAGAGAAAGTGAGAATGTGAGAGAATGAGAGAGGGTGTGAGAAACAATGAGTGTGAGATTGTGAGAGAGTGAGACAGTAAGAGAGTAAGTGTGAGAGAGAGTGACCTGTTGAACTCGGGGAGTTTATCCAGGTCCAGCAGGGCGGAGTGAGAGCTGATCTTGGAGACGTTAAACTCAGAGATCAGATCCTGCAGCCGACGGCCGACGCGGTTACCTGTAACATCAGTTCACACTTACTACTCACAAATCAAGGGAGTAGTGTGCAGTGTTGATTTGGGACACTGTTTCGGTCTGTGTAAATGAGTGAGTAGTGCGCAGTGTTGATTTGGGACACTGTTTCGCTCAGTGTAAATGAGTGAGTAGTGCGCAGTTGTTGATTTGGGACACTGTTTTGGTCTGTAAATGAGTGAGTAGTGCGCAGTGTTAATTTGGGACAGTGTTTTGCTCACTGTAAATGAGTGAGTAGTGCGCAGTGTTAATTTGGGACAGTGTTTTGCTCACTGTAAATGAGTGAGTAGTGCGCAGTGTTAATTTGGGACACTGTTTTGGTCTGTGTAAATGAGTGAGTAGTGCGCAGTGTTAATTTGGGACAGTGTTTTGGTCTGTGTAAATGAGTGAGTAGTGCGCAGTGTTAATTTAGGACACTGTTTTGGTCAGTGTAAATGAGTG